>NC_088867.1:27414006-27464006 GCF_032884065.1 Artemia franciscana | reverse complement strand
AAGGGTAAAGGAATATATATAAATTCCCACTCTCAGTTACAACTATCTTTATGTGTGTAGCCAATAAGGTTTTTAGCTTCTTTAATTCGATTAAATAGAATTTTGTGCTCTTTATAGTATCTGATCCTTTGGTGTCAGCTGGAGAGGGGAGGGGTGTGAAGGAGGGGCAAGGGGGCATATATCCCCCTTGGTATTGCCATCCCCCCTATAGATTTTGAATGATAACTTTTTCGGGTAATTTCATTTGAAAATTTATTTTCTTTTTAGAATTTTATTGAAAGATTTGAAAGGAAGCTGCAAATGTGGCCCCACCCCCCTCTAGACTAAATAAATGCATATATATATATATATATATATATATATATATATATATATATATTATATTTATAATAAATATATATATATATACTCCGTTCGTCACAATTTTTTTTTCCATAGTTGTATGTTCAATTTAGCTCAATGATTCCAAATTTGAATATGAGCTGTAATAGACCAAGGTGACATACCTTCAAAGTGGATCGAGGAATTTGGTCATATTTTTAGATGTTAAGTTTCTTATACTAATGATCTAATACTACCCATCTCCATTGGTCTTTCATAGTTCCATATGCACGTAGGACTAAAAAAATAGAAAATCAAAATTTTAGATTTTGAATCTCAAATTAAAAAAATCAAGAAAATCAAAAATTTTAACATCCAAGTTGCAGTTAATTGCCAAAAGAATGCATCTTAGAAACTACACCGCCTTTCTTTTGTTATAAAGCTTGCCTTCTAAAGTAAACTATTAAACTCGGATCATCTAATAATAAACCTTAGATATTTTGGTTAAAAATTGGAATTTTTATAAATGGGTTTATCCTCATTTGAATGTTTATTTGTTCATCGTAGAAAGTCAGTCTGATCTTGGAAAAGGATACCTAATTTAAGGTATTACGTCGGAATTTACT
This sequence comes from Artemia franciscana, assembly GCF_032884065.1. NCBI lineage: Eukaryota > Metazoa > Arthropoda > Branchiopoda > Anostraca > Artemiidae > Artemia > Artemia franciscana. The sequence goes on along the minus strand of NC_088867.1, from coordinate 27,463,059 downwards.
GGCTTTCTCTGGCCCTTTAGGATATTGTTCGACCCAACCCTTTACGTTATCATACTATCTTAAATTACTCCAGCTATATTCATGGTAATAGGCCTAAAATGTGGCTTATTTCTTAAAGTCTCAATCTCTCCTAATCTGTTTCGACTCCTGTCAAAATGAGAATTGGTTAAAAACCTTTTGAATTTTGGCTGGGAAGGCGTGAAGCTTAAAGCAAAAAAAAATTCATTTACTTGTATGATCTACCTTAAGAATTAGATTCCTTAGCCTCGCTGTTGCATTCCATTCCCTTCATATAATCACTGCTTGTTTTTATTAGCGCTTTAAAGACCACGCGCTTTCAGAGACAAGGGATGCTTTTATTTTTTTTGGAAAAACAAAAACAGTTGCTTTTAAACCTGTTGGCTGTAAAAGTGGGAAACTAAGTAAATGTATTACATCCTTACTTTATTGAGACTTGTTATAGGTGGCAGTTAATTCTGGAGGTAAACATTGCTTGATCTTATCTTCGGAAGGTGAAGTGTACTCTTTTGGGGAAGCAGACGACGGAAAGCTGGGCCATGGGAATAAGTTGTAAGTTTCATCCATATTATACTTCTTTTTTGTTGGCTTCGTTGCAATAATGCCTTGCTTGGGTTGAGAACCAAAATATTATTTTGCTATAAGTTTTGCTTTGCTATTTTTTTCTTGTTATTCTAAGCAAAGCAGGGCTTTAAGGATAGATAATTTCCTGTAGCTTCAGAAAATGAACCATACCAGTATGAATTTGTTCGAATTAGCTTATATTCCAATGGTCTAAATATTCTCTCCCTCTCAAAGGTTAACTAATAAACTAATAGCAGGCTGATTAAAAAGAGGAGAGTACCATGGATGGAATACTCAGATGGCAAAAATCGTGTACTCAGTGTTTTTCTTGCGTGTTCAAACCTACTTGTCTTCAAGGTCTCCGAGGTGCATTTAGGAAAGACAATGGGCAAGGAAAGTTGCCAATTACGCCTGGTTTAGTACACCCAAGTATGCCCATTACGCCTGGTAGTGTAGTATTGATGATGATGAGTTTTGTTTTTACTGCAAAATATGCAGAAAAATCCTTAGCTCTCGCAACAGTTACGATTGTTGGATATGCTAGGCAACAGTCCCAATCAGAAGATAGATATATATAGATACATGGTTATTTACAACAGGAATCAAACCATATAAAAAAAAACAGCGCAAATGCCTAATGGCATACTTAATTGCGTGGTATATCACCAAAAAAAGAAAAACCGTCATCAAACTTCAGCTTAAACTGATGTGCACTTCTTACGGAATCCAAACTTAAACATTCACAACAGAAAATATTACGGAAGATCAGGAACATGATTTCTTAATAACTTCAGAAATTGGTTTCTATCATTACAATATTTCTCACAGCTATTGAGACTAAATTCCAAACTTTCGGAGCAGTATTACACAAGCTAAATGCCGCTCGCACCGTTGGCCTAATTTAAAAAGAGAAATCAGAACTATGAGATGTTCGGTAATTGTGGAATTGTGAATTTGTCAGGAATAATCTGGGGAAAATTTAGTGAAAGGTGTCCAAAAACATAATTGTGGCAAATGTTAGAAATGGCAATAAGAGGATGCTGATGAAAAGAGAAGAAACTAGGAGATCCATAAAGATGGCTAACTGAGGATCTATTTTTGATATTAAAAATTAATCTAAGGGCTTTATTTTGTGGAATTCGAAGAGGTTTAAACGTTGAAGGGAAAGTTGATGCCCAAACAGAAACACAATAAAAAAAATATGGATTAACAAAAGAAAAATATATTGTCTTTAAGATATCCCTTAGGAAAAAATAGCGTAAACGAGAAAGAACGCCGATATTTTGCGAGATTTTTAAAGAGATTCTTTTCACATGTTCATGGAAAGACAGATTTTCATCCAAGATAATTCCAAAATATTTAAATTGATCAACACTTTTTAGTATCTAATAGATAAAGACAAAACGGTTCTGTTTTCTGTGAACCAGATCGAGAAAAAAGCATATATTGACATTTCTTCTCATTCAACGAAAGTAAATTTCTGGCTTACCAATCCTCTGCAGATAAATATGTGTTATTAAGATTATGAAAAAGTATGGATAAATCAGCATGGGATGCAAAAATAACAACATCATCTGCAAACATTACAATTTTACAAAGTGGTAATACCTCGGGCAAATCATGAGCCGTCAGCTAGCAATTGAAGTAAAACCCTTGAGAAGTTTTGTGACAAAAATGCTGCACACAGAGCAGAAATCATCTGAGTAATCAAGTCCTTCCAAGCTTTGATTACTGCAGCTTTGTGTGACGGAATCATTGGTCTTTGAAGCCGTGTTCCCTGGTAAGCTATCGCCTGGGGTCTCGATGATTGCGAAACACGAATTCTCGTCTGAACTGTTTACGGAATTCACAGCAGTATTCCAGACAAACAAAGTTCTTATGCACGCTCTTCGTGCCGAGCTGAAAAACTTACTATTTTGGTGAGACTCCGATACCCGACATTCTCATGTCTGCTGATTAAATTTCTACCATTTTGCTTGAGAACTTGGACAACTTTATGCAGGACACTATTTCATGGGAGCAGGTTGAGCTTGCGTTATATGCTCATAAGCTCACCTTGGCAGAAAGACAAGGGTTCCAGCAAAGGCGCGAAGTCATTTCAAGGCAGTTGCGGAACAATTTATCAAGAAGAGCCCCATCTCTTCTAATATCCTTCTAAAAGCGCTTAGGTGCCCAGATGCCACGGAAAGGCAAAGTGCAAGAAGTCTATCAGATATAGTTGTTCTTGCTGAAGAGTGCCTAATATGAGTAAGTGCTTACGATGTTAGAAATGAGTAGATATTGCTGCAAGCCGAGAACTCAGTAGAACCGCCGCCATCAAGTGGTGACCATTACTGGCATCAAATCTTCTCAATGACGGTTGCTTTGGTAGGCAGAAGTATACGCTTTTATCGAAGCTTCTAATTTTTTCATTATTATACGGCAGTGCTGACGTAGAAAGTTTTTTTTTGCTCTCAGAAAGACTTCTTCCGTTTGACAGAGCCTCCCTGACAGAAAGAGTCCTGAATGCGAAGCCGTGTATGATTGATTAATTGAAAGCATATGAAGGGAAACCCAAAAAGTTTTTTATTCCCAAAGGATTTCCCTCTTTCCGGCTAGGTCGGATTGGTCGAAACACCATGACTATTTAGAAAACGAGACCTAAGAACTGGCTGCTAAATAAAGCGTCCAAGACTAAGAGAAAGAACGGGAGTTGAACCTGGTTGGTATTTCCAGCAAAAAAAAAGAACAAGACAGACTTAAGGAATCATGACAAGAAAAGCAGGCCTCCGAAAGACAAAAACGAGCAATTGTTGACGCCCTCTTAAAAGAGGCCACTGATTACTTACAGAGAGCGGTTGCTGCAAAGGGTTTCGTGAATATTGCCTTGTCCAATTCCATATTAAAATGTGCAAGGAAAACGCGAGGAGAGGGAAAAAACAAAACAGATGAAAAAGAGCGGACTGAAAAGAACATACAAAAGAGGAAGTCAGACCTGATAAGTAGGTTCACCATTCTCTCAAAGAAGCCGAAGAAGTAAATGAGTTAGCTTGCAAGCTGAAGTCATTTGGATTGGTTTTATATGTTTTAAGTCTTAAAGTTTTTGTTTTGTTTTAAATATAACTGAAAGTTTGAAAAAAAGAAAGACCCGTCTCCAAGGAAAATGAGTTCCTTCTGAGGCTCATGAATATGATGAATATTGGGATGACCCTTCCCACGTTGGTTCTGTTGGTCCTTTTTTCACCTCTAAAAGTCTCTTGACAGGTCGTCAAGTCCCTTTTATAATGAGCAGGAATCATTCCGAGCCCGGTTCTAAATTGCAAAAACAGGTCTTTTAAAAGGAGGTTTCTTTTTTTTCTGGCTGGTAGCTTAGCCTAGTGTTAGGTACTTTTAGCATTTTTATTTTGGAAACTATTTATTAATTCAATTAAAAGATATTGCATATTTATGAGTTTTTGTTTCTCTTTTTCTATTTTCATTTTGACTTTTGAAGATTCATGTCTAATTATTGTACTTCTTAAATCTTATCTTCGTTCCTAAAATATAAGTAATATTTCAACTTAATTTCGATTTCGTTCCTTAATGTTTAACTTTATACAAGTCTGTAATACGTTTTGGCTCGTTTTTTCCCTGTAAGAGACTCATTTCTGCCTTTATTTTTTTAGCTCTTGTGATAAACCTAAAGTGATAGAAGCACTAAGAGGTAAAGAAATAATTGACATTGCTTGTGGGGGAGCACACAGTGCAGCTGTTTCAGCAGTTGGTGAGCTATACACGTGGGGCAAAGGAAGGTATGGTCGTCTTGGGCATGGAGATTCAGAAGACCAGTTGAAACCAAAATTAGTGGAAGCACTCATTGGATATAGAGTTGTTGGTGTTGCCTGTGGTAGTGGAGATGCTCAAACGCTTTGCATTACAGATGACGATTCGGTTTGGTCCTGGGGCGATGGAGATTATGGGAAACTTGGAAGAGGTGGATCTGATGGATGCAAGGTTTGCTATCTATCTCTTTGAGTCTAATAAAAAGAAGAAAAAAACCTCACTAGGCCTAAAGAGTATAGAAACTGAATAGATTATGCGTTACATAAGATTAAGTTGAGTACCGTGTACCATGATTTTCATGTGGCCCCATGTACATTTTTCGTCTTGCTTAGAATATTGAAGAAGAGAAGGCATATTTATTTAAATTAATATTGCAAATTTTGTTTTTATCCAGCTTCTATCATGAGATAAATTATTAATCTTTTCTTGATAATAATTTAAGGTAGCTTGGCTCAAGTCTAAGATTTTACTTAAACTACTTTTGCAAGATATATAATTGGAAAAGAAAATTATCAAGTTTAATTTAAGCTAGCTTAGCTCAAGTCTAAGATTTTACTTAAACTACTTTTGCAAGATATATAATTGCAAAGAAATTATCAAGTTTTAAACACTCTTAAATTTTGCTTAATATTTGATTACTATGAATTTAATACGGGTTGCAGCGGTTTCTAGCAACCAAGCAAGGGACGATCACGTCCCATGCTAAGAAATACAATACCCATAACCCCTAAAAGAAGTGTCAGATCGAAACACAAAGTACAATATTAGAACTGCCTTGTCCGAAACTCTTTTTATAGGAAACTTACTGTCTCTCCGCTTAAAAAAACAAATGACGACCGGGACACAGGGACATAGGGAATATAAATGACGACCGGGACACTCAAAGAGAAAGCGACCGGGACACAAGGAATGTTCGATTTGCAATCACCATCAACAAAGCACCGGGACACAGGGAATATAAATGATGACCAGGACACTCAAAGAGAAATTACAGACCGGGACACCGGAACACAAATGACTACCGGGACAAAAATGACGACCGGGACACAGGGAATATAAATGACGACCGCGACACTCAAAGAGAAATTACAGACTGGGACACCGGGACACAAGTGACGACCGGGACACAGGGAAACAACTACAACGGGGACGCCGGGGGCACAGGGGAATATATAAATGACGACGGGAACACAGGGGATGTTCGATTAGAAATCACCATCAACAAAGCTCAAGGGCAATCATTAGAATAATGAGGCATAGATCTGAATACAGATTGTTTTTCCCACGGACAATTATATGTTGCATGTTCAAGAGTCGGTAAACCTGACAATCTATTTATATGCACAGACAATGGGACAGCCAAGAATGTTGTATATTCGCAATTTTTACTTAGTTAAAAATATATATATATCTATCTATATTCACAGGTGGGACACAGGGACACAACTAAAATGGCGCGTAACGACTTAGGCGCGCGGGGGGGGGCCTGGGGGGCGCGAAGCGCCCCCACCAACTAGGTGTTGGGGTGGCTTGAAGCGCCACCCCAACGGCTAATAGATATAATACTCTATCATAGTCATAGTCCATTAAAGGCAGCATTGGCTGAACGTTTGATAAGAACAATTCGACCTTTAATCTCAAGTTATTGTACGTTGAAAAATACTGCTGCTTTTATTTTACATTTAGATAAAATAGTGTTGATTTACGATCGATATCTTCGTCGATCTCTTCTAATTATTTTGCTCTTGAAGTTCATCACAGTAACAATACACTTCTCATTATTAAACAATATTCAGATGAAAAGGCTGCGAAGAGGAAATTAGTTTTGGTGATACAGTTCGAATCAATCAAACAAGTGATATTTTTGAAAAGGGGAATTACTTGTGGTCCGCTGAACTTTTTAAAGTGTCAGAAGTCTTAGACACTAAACCTGTAACATACCGTCTACTTGATATGAAAGATTACGAGATTTTACGAGTTTTTATGATTATGAATTACAAAAAGTATGTATTAAATGGAAAAGATATTAAAGAGTCGAACTCGCAAGGGTAAGAGACAATTGCTTGTTCGTTGGCTAGGATACAACTCTGATTTTGATTGTTGGATTGCCGCCGAAGACGTTTACGATCTCTAACTTTTTTTTTAAATTTGTATGCAATGTCTCTGAAAGCGGTTAAAGAAAGCGGTTTTTGGACAAAACTCCCCAGCCATCAAAATTGAGGGAAATTATTAAGTTACTCTTGTTGATTGTATTCTTAAAAATACATATGATATCCTCAGAAAGGATCGAACAGATGATTTAAGAGTAAGATCAAACGATTAACCGGCTTATGGTGAGGAAGAGGAATGGATAAAATCACTTAACTCTGATATGATATATACCCGCATCTTACCTTAAATACAATGAATTTGCTAGTATGACTGATTGGTGTCACGCTATCAATAAAAAATCTGCTTGTGAAATTGGTGCCTTCGCATTCAACTATTAAACGGAACAGAGGAAAATTTAAATTAGCTCTCTCATTGAGAAGTAAATGATTCATTTCAACGATAATCTGTGAGAAATGTTCTTGGTTTTAAACGGGATATAATCCAGGGTACAAAATATCCCCCTGGCTTCTCATCTGTCAATTTTCTATTTCTTTACGCATCCTTTATCGAGATTTTGAGAGTTGGTAATACCGACGTCCCTCTCCTGTATGTTCTTGAACGAGGAACCACTCATGAACACATTCACCACTACAATATTAAGCACCTTCAGTATATTTCGGTCAACACTTTCTACTTGGTACTTTGTCACTTAATATTAAGAAGTGAATTGGGCGATCCTCTAGCAATAACAAAATGTTTGGCTGTGATTACATGTCATTTTTGACATATTCAACAAGATGGCTATTAGAAAAAAATACTTTTGTTTGTCCTGATATTGACTGCTATTTTGCTATTCTTGGACTACGGCACTTTGGTCAGGGAATTTATTATTACAGGGGTCGGTCGTCAATGTTCCGTTACAGTCTTGGCAAATAGTTTGCTAAGTTGCTCGCTCTGCATTACTTCTTACTAAAAAATATGTTGCACCGCCATCCTTGGATTTGGCGTCCTTTACACTTCATTATTGGGGCTCTGGGGAGGATTCTAAGAAAGTGTTACCCAAAATCTCTCATCCAGGGTGCGATCTCTTTGTGAACGATTAAAATCACAACGAAGTGTCAAAGGTTCAAAAAGGGCAAGAAGTACATCATCACTAATCAGTCTCAACTTAGGCCGGAAGCGTAAAATATCGCTCTTGACAAAGAAGAAAAAGTCACCAGAAGTAAAACTGTTTGACCGAAAAAGGATTTCTTTTCCTAGAAATGGTATATTTACATCAAAAAGAATCTCAACTGTCAGTCAACTCATCTCTGAATCGTTTTAACGTGGAAAATGTTCTTGTGAGTATAAAATACGGTTACTATGAACAATTTTATCTGCAGCAACCGCTCTTTGAAAACTTACATTTTCAAGTTTATTCCAGTTAAGATTATTTCGTAGATTTGACTTCCACATTTTTAGATTTTTATGTCTTTGTCAAAACATCTAACAATAAAAAAATCAGGTGCAGATGAGTGGCTCCTATGAAAATTGAGTACTTCACACTTTATTTAGACGAATCAGTGTCTACATAAATGAAATGCTGGTGAGCACAAGCAACAATCTTTCAAATTATGCGAGTTATATACAAGTCATGTTGATCCCTCTAGTGTCCTATAAGAAATTGAGAGGTGTGGGTGTTGAATATGAATATTTAAAACGGACACTGACACTACCAATATACTTAGAGATTCGACAACTAAAGATTTACGCTTGGTTTTGAAAATGAATCACGAGATATTTTCTTTGGCTTTTGTAAAAAGAGCTAATACCGTTGGAATATGGACAAATTCTCCACATTAGCTTGAAATTTTTGGCCGATCATCTCTTGTGTTTAAAGTAAATCGAATTCCACTCTCCAATTTATCCTTTCATAAATCCTACAGTACCTTATTTGAATTGACGATGCAATTCCTTGATCGAAATTCTTAACTTTTTGAAAATCGTATAACGGAAAAAATGTTTGCGAAAACTAATGGTGTCATTGCATTGGATTTTTTCGGTACTCAAGATATGTCTATTGTCTGAACGGGTATAATACGTTCAGAGTGCACCTTTGCCAAACCATTGGTGGAGAGTATTGCCTAACTCAAGAAATTGAGAGGTATGACTATTGGATATGAATATAAAACGGACACTGACACTACCAATATACTTAGAGATTCAACATCTAAAGGTTTACACTTGGTTTTGAAAATGGATCACGAGGTATCTTATAAACCTCAATTGTTACCTCCTGATGTTAGGATTGTCATTGCTAAAACTTGCTCCGTCCAATTTTATTCTACGAAAAGTAGTTGCCACTTCACCCGGATCTGATAGTCTCTCACCTCCGCAATAATTCATGCACAAAAGCAACAGGTTATGAGTTCTGTTAACTTCTTATTTTAAAAATTAAGAGCTAGTGCAAATAACATAAAACCGCTCGTTCCTCATACAATCACGAATCAACGACATATTGCTACGGGTCCACTTGCATACGCTGATTCATCATTTATCAATGGTGAATTCCTTCGAAACTTGTTTTGGCTCTTGTAAAAAGTGTTATTATCGTTTCATCATGGACAAATTCCCCTCATAATTTTGAAATGTTTGGTCTATTATCTCTTGTATGTAAAGTAAATCGGATTCCGCTCTCCAGTGTATCCTTTCGTAAATACTACAGGACCTTATAAGAATCGACAATGCAATTCCTAGATCGAAATTCTCCATTATTTGAAAATGATATAACCGAATAAATATTTGCGAAAACTAATGGTATCATTGTATTGGATTTGTCCGGTACTCAAGATATGGCTATTGTCTTAACGGGCATTGTACGTTTAGAGTGCACCTTTGCCGAACCATTAGTGGAGAGTATTGACTGACTCTCGCTAAATTAATTTGAAACCTATTGGTAAATTACCCCTGATGGCAGTATTCTATTAGACTTGGCACCATGAACACAAATCTAATAATCAGTGTTTTCCATTTTAACCCCTACATGTCCAAACACTTATCCTTTTGCATTCTCTTAGATTTTTTCGACCATATTCAAAGTGTTAATAATACCCTTATCATTGTGAACAGTAGCCCATCAAATGTAAAGACGGAACATTGGCTAGGCATCTTTTAAACAGCAATGAATATTGAATTTTTTGATCCTTTTGGCCTACCGTAGGCTTTCTACGCGCTTCAGATTAAAAAATTCCTTGAGCAAAATGGAAATTCTATTATTCAAAATCGGAAGCAAGTGCGAGATTTATCAACCAAAAGTTGTAAGTTTCTTAGCATTCGTGGTGACAATCCTCCATTGAACGAATTTCTAGTTGGAAATGCTCTTTCCTACATATGTAATTTAAATTTCAGTGCCTTAAGAGTGAAATAATTTTAAAATGTCTGTGAATTTGATTGTTAATATAACTTGTATGCACAAAAGTCTGTGTCCTTCATATTTCTTCTTCAATGTATAGGTTACCCTAATTAATGACAAGTGGTGGCAGCTGGTAAGGATTAAACTTGTATTCATCTTGGGATGAAAGCTCTGGGTCATATTTTCTACTGTAAAATGTAACTTCATTTCTATTATATCTCTTCGTAAAGTCAATAATACTATTTTAATTCATATTATAAAAGTCAGTAGGTTTATAATCGTAGTAGCCGATATCTTAACAGCGATGCCTTAAAAACCAGATTCATATTATTCAAACAATTGAAGTGTAGACCAGGTTTTTCTTCCCAAAGCAATTTGAAACCACGACGACACCAGTCACTTGAATTTAAACTAAAATCACGTTTAGGGTTTCTTGCTATCGTGCCAGGGTAAGTAATTTCCTATTGATCACATTTATCATAGTGACAATTGGAGAGTAGAAAACCTCTACTATAAGACTCACAAATCTCTTCAAGACAATAATTATAGTCTTTAATTTACACAGCATATCCTCCATGGAATTCACATGGATTGCCTAATCTACACTTTTCATAACAGTCGTCAACGAAAGTACAATTCTCACAGGATGAACAGCTGCTCAATGTATAAGAACATACTGGACATATGTAAAACATTTTTTCGAAGCTGACTATGTCACTTCCAAAAAGAAACTGACTCGTAATCAATAAATTGAATGTATTCTAGGGAATGGAGTAATCGAGTGACGTCACAAAACTTGTTTACACAAGATTTTTCTACTTATTTCTTGTTGCCTTGCTAAATAGCTGTATAGGTAGTGGTTAAAAGCAAAACCACAATATCATTTTGTTTTGTTTCAAATAATGTATCTATAAATTGTGAAATTGCATCTTGACCGCGACGTAAAATTTTCGTGCAATAGTCCAAAGACGGGGACTCATTCTCATTGTGTCGCTAAGCATTCTTTGAGAAAATATTTTCCTTTGAAGAGTTAACTCGAAGATCATCGTTAAGAATCAAATATTTTTCCATATTCATTAGATTCCGTATGATTTTTTTGCTTCTCAAAGTCATTTTCAATTCTGACACTCTCACTACCGATTACAGACTAACAATAATTTTTTCTCCCTAGTAACAAACTTTCTCCTTTTTCATAAATTAATCCAGATCTTTATCTTCAGTATATTTCACTAACGTATCTAATCCCTCTTGTAATCTTTTTATATGTATAACATTTACTTTTGCTGCAAAGCATGACTGTTCTTCTGACTTGAATTTGCTTAATGATATAAATTGTCGCACAAACATCTCCTCCGATTCCAGGGTTAGCCGGCAAGCCCATTTAATTTCCACTGCAGCATTTGCCACTCTAGGTTTCATTTCACCGTTTCACTCTTTTTCAATACTTGAGCAAATCAAGCAACTCATGCAAGATAGCGTCACCCTCAACTCCAATTACGTAACATGCACCTCTACCTCTTAAAAAACATTCCTTATTACGTAACATGCACCTGCTGGTTGTCATGGAATGTTGGGATAGGGATGTTGTGAAATGGTAGATTATGGCACCGTTAAAAGCAGGGATAGGGTACCGGTTATAAGCATTATGGTGTTACTACTGACGGTTGACCGAAAAAGAGCCATCTTCGGCAATCTGTCATCATTCCTCCGCAGAACTTGCCCTATGCATCTCAACCTTTCCCTCATTATTGCCTATGAAAGCGGGACTGAACCAGACTTTTCTTACAGCCTGCTGTTTGAAATACCGTCAGTCAGCTGAATACCCAAAAACAATCCGCCGCCAATTTCTTTGGAAAACATCTAGCAAGTTTTTATCTGTTTATCGGAGCGCCCATGCTTCAGAACCATATTTGACCACTGTCATCATTCTAGCTTTCAATAATCTAATCTTGGTTTGCAGACTTATCTTCCTAATCTTCCAAACTTATTTTTAACTGTGAAAAACACCTTGAACCTTGACTATTCTACTTTTAACATTTTCATTGATCCCACCGTCTTGACTAACAATGCTATCAAGGTATGTGAAGCTGCCCGGCATTATCAATCTTTTCGATACCCAATGTAACCTTTTCGTCTTCATTTATTCCTAGCCTTAGCGACGTCGTCTTCTTAGCATTTTTCAAACCTATTCTAGCACCCTGAACTCGCAAAGCCTCTAAAAGCTCATTCATTTTGCTCACACTTTCATCTAGGATGCTTAAATCTTCAGCTTTGTCTAAATCCAGGAAAGTTTTTCCTCTCTAAGACAATGTCCATCAAAACGACCCATATAAAGGGGGATAGAACACAGCCGTGCTTAATTCCCGATTTAACATGAAGCCAGCTGCTAAACTCATTTCCTACCTTAACCGCAGCAATGGTATTCTCGTATATAGCATTAATTACTTTAATGCATTTGGCTTGCATGCCATTCAAGGATAAGATCTTCGCTAAAGCTCTTCTATCAACAGAATCAAACGCTTGCTTAAAATCCATAAAACTGAGAACCAAAGTTGTTTGATGACTCATGTACCTCTCAATTATTAACCAAAGAGTGGAAATTTTGTCGACACATCATCTACCCTTTTTAAAACCGCACTGTTTCTCTCTTATAGCTCTGTCTACAGCATCTCTGAGTCTAAAAAGTATCATTACTAAGTTATTTGCTACATACAGAGACCAAACTGATGTCTCGATAGTTACCACACTTACTCTTATCATCGTTTAATTAGGGTTTTCCCAAATTCGCTCGGTACTTCCCCTTTTTCAAAATTTTCATTCGTATTCATGGGACGAGAAAACAAAGGACAGATGCTACTTCATTTATTCATTTCATTTAATACTATGAAATCTAACTCTAATACAATGATATTCAAAAGAAAGTAAAACGGAAGAGAAAACATATACGGCCGATATTGCAGACCCAAAAGCTGAACTAGTAGGGGGCTTAATCACTACAACAACATTACAAATGCGGGAAATAGATCAATACATAACGGAAAAGTGGCCAAAGTTATGGACAAAAATTCAAAATCCGGGCGAAGATCAAAAACGTTTTATTTTTAAATTGTTGTTCATACAAGCTCTTACCCATAGCGTACGGTTTTAATCTAGGAAATTCCCAAATGCACATCACAGCTTGTCTCAAAGGTTGCAGATGATGGGCCACTTGGAGCATCTTTAAAGTGTTTGTAATGCTGTAGTCAGTCAAGCTGTAGTAATGCTGTAGTTTCGAGGGAAGTAAAGTCAGACCTTTATTACCTCAAGAAGTGAACACTTGCAAATAAATGGTTAAGACGTAATTCATACGATATATATGATCATTTTCTGTTTGAAGCTGTGAGTTATAAATACAAACAAAAACAGGTAAAATGGGTTTAAATATTGCGAATGAATAAAATTAATGTATTTCAGTGTATTATTAGAAGCTGAAGATATGTTTTAAGCAATTATCGAACTGGAATCTAGCTCGTGAATACACTGAAAAATATTGGGATTAGTTTTGTTTAAATGTGTGTCGGTGTTTCGGAGTGGTGAAAAGAAAATGGGTTTACTGCTAGTTTAACTAATTTAATTCCTTTCAAGTTAAATCAATCGTTTCACTGGAGCTTTAGAAGGTTTAAATGTTTTTATCCTCTCTTTGTAGGTTCCTCAAAAGATTGAGACCCTTTCTGGACTTGGTGTCATCAAAGTTGATTGTGGATCTCAGTTTTCTGTAGCTTTAACTAGAAGCGGTGCTGTTTATACTTGGTAAGCACGAACTTGATGTCAAATCGAAAAGTATTGTAGCGAATTTGCTGGGTCGGGTACTCATTACAGCAAAAACTAAATATTACTTCGAATTTGTAGTACCTTCTGCCAATGCCGTATCCAGGGTAGTTTAGGTTGTTTGACCCCCCCCCCCCCCACAGAAATGTTTGTCTGAATCGTAAAAACGTAGCAAAAATTAATATAAACGTATTTTAGATGCGTTTCTTAAAGTTGTTTCTACCCCCCTCAAAAAAAAAAAAAAAAAAAACAACAACAAACAAACAAGAAATAAAAACAAAACCGTTTGTAAATCTCCCTCCTGCAAAAAAAAAATCTGGATACGGTCCTGCCTTCTGCATCTTAACCTCTTTACTTTCACGTTTTAACCTCATAGTAAATATTACAATTAAACATGTAATTACACGAGTGGATATTTTTTCGGCTTGGAGCTATTTCATACCTCTGTTTATTATTATTTCCTGGGTTTGTATTTGACTTGCTTGTTTCATTTTGTCTCTGGGCTCGCTATGTTTCTTCTTATTACTTAATGGCCTTTAATTTTTTTGTTCAGTATGTTTTTAAAAAAAAATGTTCTAGGTTTATATTTCGTATACTTTTCTAAATAGTAGTTTGTTTAAGATTAAATTTTTAACAAATTTGAAAAATTTTAATCGTCAAAATAAAATTTTACACCATATCGCATCAACCATTTTGACTCTGAGCAAATGTTTTTAGCTTTGAGTTCAGCTTATTTTTTTTTATTCCTGTACTTTCAATATAGATAGATAAATAGACAGATAGATAAGTGTATTTCAAATGCCCATAGGTCATATACTCACAAAAACTATATGTTAGAACTACTTTACTATATGTTAGAACTTTTAATATGATATTAGCGTGTTTACACTAAATAAACGTTATTCTTTTAGGGGCAAGGGAGACTATCATAGGTTAGGCCATGGAACCGATGATCATACCAGACGCCCTCGCCGTGTTGCTGCACTTCAAGGGAAAAAGGTCACTTGTATAGCAACGGGTATGTACTTTTTTTGCTATTATCTACTTTACTATAAACATCTTTATTGAAATTTTCTGTTGATCTAGGGTATCTTTAAAAGATCGCCAGATTTGAAGAACCCGTTATTTTTATTTTTCATTATTGGCAATACTGATTTTGCATCTTCTGTTATCACTGATAATTGAGGTTGTATTTTGATGCTGTACTTCGGTTTTCCAGCATATTGTTTGTTATGTATAGTCTTGAAAAGATACTGTACGGAACAGCGAGCGTTGAATGTGAAAACTCACTACAAAAATCGCCAAAGTTCTGCGGAAACCGTTTGGAAACTCCGCACGATTAAAGGACGCAATATCGCACCAAGTGAATCCACTATTTGTAGGCTTTTCTAGAAATTATAAAAAAATTGGTCGACAGAAGACGTCAAAAACGCGAGTTAGCGTGTCGGTGTGCAATTTGAGCCGAGGTTTAATCTATTCTTATTTTCTTTTAATATGGCCAAGAAAGGGTTGTCACGGTAAATGGAACTCGCTGTCGTATTATGCTCTCTAATTTCCTTTGGCCCCCTTTTGATTAAATGAACGTCGAAAGTTTTTGATTCTAACAAGATGTTGCAACTTGCCTCACTTCAGGAGACATTATCTCCCTGCAGCGTGAGAAGTTCCCAGACAGACTAATCCTTTAACGAGGAAAAAAGCATATCCACGTTGATCTTGTGACCGGACACATTGTGATTTTTACTATAGGGAAACACTAGGTCACGTGTTCACAAAAAAAGACCCAGTAATCGGTTGGAATTCAACCAAGGAATTCTACGGATTGTCAACGAAGTTGATAGGGAAATGTGTGAGCAAGCGCTAGTTAATTTCATGGACACAACGTATGCTAGTAGGGCTATTACAGGGTATCATATGACCGATATTGTGCTTCATGTAGAATCACAACATCTCCTGAAAAGAATTGTACGTTTTTTTTTTTTTTTTCTTTTAAATAAATAAATTCTATATATAGCAGTTTCAAATCTGGCGTTGTTTTGAGATATTTTTTATTTTATTCAAGGGTGCTAATTTAGGGGGGTCAGGGAACAAAGTGCCCTTCCCATATTTTATAAAACGTCTATTTTGTACCTACATAAAAAAGAACTTTCGAAGAAAAGCCTTGACTCCTTTCCCCCTCTTTTCCATAAATTTAGGCTTGACTCCTTTTTAAAATTATAAAAAGGCTTGACTCTTATCCTTAAATTTTCCTGAATTTGTGCTGTATCTTTCATCCTCAGTTTCTGTTTTCTATAATAATGAGCATAAAAAAAAAGCATAATGAGTTTTCTATAATAAGCCAATATAATTATAAACATTTCGGATCACCCTTAAAAGTTGCGAGCCAAAGTATAAGTTTTTTGAATAGTTAGCTACTTCGTCGCACAGGAATTTTATCATAATTGTTACTTATCTTGTAGCTGTTAACCGTAGACTTACCGCTTAATTTCCCGCTCACTAATTTCATCTAACAATATGAACTACAATTCATTATTTTTGATTCCGTTCTTGAGTCATTATTTCGAGTTGAAGCTGGAATAAGTTACAGAATGAGTAAACAGGGTAGTATCTTAAAATTATAGAAAACGTCCTTTCAAATTTTCACTTGTAAACTAGATCGCTTTGTTAACTATATCAGTTACTCAGTTGATTTAAAGTTGAAACTGTCATAATTAAATTGATTATTATGATTTTGTTTAAATGGCGACTATTGAGTCCGACCATATAATACCCGTTGTCCTTTAAATAAGCTTCCTGTGCCTTTCATAGTCTCCGAACGGTCTAGATTTTCGCCTAAAAATGCTATTACAAATTATTGGAACATAAAAAAAACCTTTTTTTGATCAGAGTTACTGTTAATATTAAAAACTAAAATCAAAGCTCTGCTAATTAGTATATATTAATTTGTGAATAGCTCCCAGCCTTTCAGCTATCGGATAAATAATGACAATAATTTTAATAAATGTTTTTTGGCATTTATTTTTTGGTGTGAGATAGAGTGCGAAGTGTGGTGACATCAGTTTCTTCTGTGTTTGTTTTTTTTATTCTGTTTGTATTGTCGCCCGGCTTTCGAGCCAGTCTCCCTGCCGGGGATGTTATGTGAATAGTATTAAATATGCATAGTTAAAGGATAATAAAGAACTTGAACTTGAGATGTAGACATCTATAATACAGTAAACTAATATTTAAATACAATGAAATAGAACAATTGCTAGAATTAACAATCTTAATTACAATGCTATTATTATGACAAAGACTGTTATTGGCGCCTCCTGTATATAAGAAGATAAAATTGTTTGTTATTACACAGGCTCGCTTTTATGAAGTTGAAAGAAAGAGTCTTTTACGTTTTTTTCAACTTGCAGAGTTGAAAAAATTATCAAAACTCTATTGAGAATCTATTTTAAAACTGCTCAACGTTTTTTCTGCATTTCCAGACGATTAAGAAACAGATATAGCCGAGGTAAGATGGTAACATAAGCTCTTAGTCAAGAAAAAACTCATGTATCGTCGAAAACTTCGTATTATTTTCTAGTTCAATCCTCAGAAATACGACATGTACTAGAATTTTGGTATAGTAGTTTTTATTGCATTTTCAATGTTTAAATGGTGTTATCTGTCTAAATGCACCGACTTGAATATTTAAAATGGAAATGCTGAAACATGTACGGATTCGGTATGAAAAGGAAGTATATTCTATTTTTCTACTAAATGATTTGCTTTTCCAAATTTGTATTATGTGTGCAAGGGCTGGTGTAGCCTAGCCGTATTTGAAGGATACTGATCTTTCTTTGAACAAATTATCTTTCTTTTAAAGATTTGAATGATCATTCTCTTTATGATAGAGCACCTTATTAATTCTTTATATCTGTCTTGAAGCAAACAGGACTCCTTTGTCTCTTTTTAAGTTTTTAGTGTATTGTCGCAATTTTATTGCCTGTTTTATGTTGCCGTTTTTGTTTTTCGATCCTTTGTGACGCATTATAGCTCTAGTTTTTATTTATGTTTTAATGTTCTTACACAATTCGTTTTCTCTACTTACCAGTCTTTCGATATTTTTTTGTTATTCTTAATGATTCTTTTACTTCCATTGTGCTTATTATTCTAACCGGTCAGATATTATTTGACTCAAAGCGTAATTGGCTGTGTTTTAGCTTATGAGAATTGCTTACCAATCAAGTATAATTTATTTATCCGGCGCATTGTAATATTTTTTGCAAAAAATTTAATTGCTCCCTCTCCTCAAAAAAACAATGTAAACTCTATCAGCTAGCCAGATCTGTTTTCTCTCACACTGCTTGGATTTTAAGATATCTAGAAGTATTTTTACAAAAAAATTAGACGTGGTATATCATCTTTCATCACGACTTAATCTGATAGAATTCAGCCCACATTGTGTTCAGCTTTGCACGTTTTAGTCTGAAAAAAAAATACCACAAAGTAATTGAAACCGTCAAGACTTGATCCTCAACTATTTATCCCAGGAAAGCCCATCTACTACACCAAGGGGAGACAGGAGAATTACCCTCTTCTCAAAGATTTATTGAAAGACTCACACCTCCTGGATAGCCTGCAATTCTTAACCTTAAAATGCTTCCTTTTCTTACGTTTTGATACGCCCCCAAAAAACAAATTTCATAGATTTAGAACCTTTTGGCTCAGAAGCTTGAGTCTCTGAGGACTTTTCAAAAACGAATGTTAAATTGGGACGAGTTTATAATCAAGCCCATGTTTTCCGAATTTTGGTGAGGGAGCTTTTGGTCAATGTTAGACGAGGAATCTCTGCTTTTCCTTCGAAACTCTAAGTCAGAATTAGAAACTGCCAGTGGCTGTGTTGCACTTTTTACAGATTTTGCAAAGAAAACCCAATAAGTGGATTTCTCTAAGAGGATAAACTGAGGATGCACTCAGTCATTTAACTTACTGGTCTATCCAATACCAACCGTCACCACTGCCATCTTCATATTCATCGACGCTATTACTGTTGTCAGGAGATAGTTAGTTTCGTCATCATTGAGGTCATCTTCTTCGTCGTTGTCTGGTGCTGTTGTTTCTTTATCATCATCGGTCATATTGCCATTGGGATAACTGTTGTCTCTGTTGGGGTTTACCCACACATTGTCCCAACAACGCTTTAGTCTTTCGTAACCTTCCTATCTATCGGTACTTCTTCAATTCTTATTTTATAAGGATTGTCTCTAAACAAAAAAAAAAAACAGACGAAGAGAGAACATGTCAAAAAAAAAAGAGAAACCATGCAGAAAATATTGTGGGAAATCTTTAAGATGTCAATATTGTAAAAATCCAAAAAGCTCCCCTCCTTACTCAATCTTTAAAGCTCCCTTCCAAACGTGGATTATTAGCAGGGAATTTTTGCTTAGTCAGGTGGCTCGGATGAATTTCTTGTTCACTGAAATTTTTGTGGAAGGAATTTTGCCTGTTTTTATTTTTCATTGGTTGAATTTTGCTTATGACGATCAGGGGCGAAGCTTGGGGTTTAGATTTTTTGGGGGGGGGGATAGAGAATTTACCGATAAGATCGTCCAGAGTGCCGACAAATGTGGACACATGAGCTAAATTAAGCTAAAAACATACGCTAAATTTCAAGGTGTCGGCTTAGAGCACCGGAACCTTGGAACTTTTTTCGGGGGGGGCACCTCCCCTTAAAAAGCTTTCTTTGCAAAAAATATCTGGTCCTGTAAAAGTAAACAAAAAGGAAAGAAACTACATAAACTGTCTACCATTTTTTCAGTTTTTTTTTTTCATTTTCCCGTAAAATTTCTGGTGAATAAAAGAAAAATGCTACGAAGCCTTAAAACATAATCAATTGCAGATCTTTTAAGATATTAATGTAATGCAAGTAATTTGGCAGTGTAAAGTTTGAATTTAAAGTTATCTCCCTCAAGCAAACCTTTCGGATTTATGTTATTTGTCGTAATTAGTGCAATTCACATAGCCTTAATAAAATGTAAATGTAAAATTGGGTGATTAAAATATGTCCTAAAAAGAAACTAAGAGGATATTATTTACATTAATATGGTACGGTTTTTAGAGTTTTTAGAGCTGTTTTTAGAGTGACGTCCTAAATCAGAGCTGTAAAGTAATTTCCTTTTCAACTATTTTATATAAAATAACAAAAGTATACTACACAAGTTTTGCACTTACTCAAAAGTTTTGATTTTAAGGTTTAGATTAAAATTTGATAAGCATGTCGAGTCTAGTTCTTAAATTCTTCACTATTGTTAGCTTTTATTTCCTATGAGAAATTTAACTATTTTAGCCTCATGGAAAGTTATCTTGTTTTGTTAATTTTGAAATCATATTCCATGATCCGCCACCATATGTAAAAAAAATATACTTTTGAACAGGTTCACTTCATTGCGTTGCCTGCACAGAAGATGGGGAAGTGTATACCTGGGGTGATAATGATGAAGGACAACTGGGAGACGGAACTACATCGGCGATTCCTCGACCCAGAGTTGTTGCAGCACTGCAGGTACATACAACCAATTATTTTATTTATTTTTTTTGCATAAGAAATATGATTTCTAATTTAAATCCCAGAAATATTTTTTTCTGTTAGATTGACTTGCGTATTACAGGACTTTATGTCTGCTCGTTTTAGGTTTTGGTGTCACTCTTGACGTGGCATCTCTTTTTTTTGTCAAAAGCTAGAAACCAATTTGCAGAATTTTTAAATATCTTTTGCCGAAAGTTTAGTTTTTATATTTTAATAATTTGATACGTTTTTTTTTTGTCCTAAATTTTAACCCGACAACACTTAGAAAAATTATATCTAGACAGAGAATGTGTGACTAAAATTACTAGAAATTACATTAAAGGATAAAAATAAATGGAGACAGGGAAGAATCACTACATTAGTGACAAACCACCAGTAGTAGCATTACTGCCTGTCTGAAAAATTATTTAATTTATTTTTTTCATTAGGGTAAGAAAATTGATCGAGTCGCCTGTGGTTCTGCCCATACACTTGCATGGAGTACAAGTAAATCAATACGAGCAAGTACAAAAGGTTGTCGTCTACCCTCCTCTGTTCCATTGGAATACGACTTTCTTCGAAGCATTCCTTTACATGTCCTACGAAATAGGCTCATCTTGCTGAATTATGTCTCAGAATTGTTAAGTCCAATGGTACCATTACTTCCTCTTGGACATCTAACTTCGAAAGATTACCTAATTTCAACGGATATCAATAAATTACGGCCATTGATTCCTCCATCAGTCAAAGAGGCTTTATTTAAAAAAGTGAGTTCTTTGACTTTTTTGTGCTTTATTTTTCTAAGCAAATTTCACCCTCAGTTTTATTCATTGTTACTGCCCTAAATTTTATATTTTTGATTGCTCTTGAGTAGGAAATTGATAGTGTGTAGAGTAGATATAGTACATTCCAGATACAAATAAACAAATGCATAGTTTGACGCTTGCAAATAAAGAAATTTAGAGTATACCTTTCACAAAGAGTCGATAGGTGGCTGGATAGGTTGGTATTATTTACAATCTTACTGAGTCTTTCCATCACCACCCCGCAACTCCCACCTCCCTGCCCTCCTTCACTCAGAAGAACACTATATATATATATATATATATATATATATATATATATATATATATATATATATATATATATATATAAGTTGTCTGTCTGTCTGTCGAGTGACGTCCGTGTTTGTCTGAATTATTTCATCATATACCAATTCAAAACCGAATGTATTCAAGCCGATGTAGCTGAGTTGGTAAGGCGTTATGTTCCAGGTTCTAGGTTCAAGAGGTTCCGGGTTCGACCCTTGTCTTTAGCAGTAATACAAAAGAAGCAAAAAAAAACTAAAAAAGGTAAAAACTAAAAAAAAAAAACTAAAAAATAAATAAATAAAAAAACTAAAAAGCTAAAAAGGTAAAAAACTAAAAACTAAAAAAGAAAAAAAGCTAAAAAACTAAAAAAAATGTAAAAACTACAAAAAAAAACTAAAAACTAATAAAAAACTAAAAAAGCAAAAAAACTAAAAAAAATAAAAAAGGTAAAAAACTAAAAAACTAAAAACTAAAAAAGAAAAAAAAACTAAAAAAGGATAAAAACTGAAAAATAAAGGAGATAAAGAAAACTAAAAAAATATAAATAAAAATAAAAAAAATAAAAAAGGTAGAAACTACAAAAAACTAAAAAGAAAACAAAGCAAAAAAGCTAAAAAAAAAGGTAATAACCAAAAAAAACTAAAAAGAAAAAAAAGGAAAAAAAACTAAAAATTTATTTCATCATATACCAATTCAAAAACGAATGTATATACAGACCGAGACACCGGGACACAAATGACGACCGGGACAGCGGGACACAGGGAATATAAATGACGACCGGGACACTCAAAGAGAAATTACAGACTGGGACACCGGGACACAAATGACGACCGGGACATAGGGAATATAAATGACGACCGGGACACAGGGACACAACTACAACGGGGACGCCGGGGGGCACAGGGGGATATTTTTAATTTTTTATATAAATGACGACGGGGACACAGGGAATGTTCGATTAGCAATCATCATCAACAAAGCTCAAGGGAAATCATTAGAACCATGAGGTATAGATCTGAATACGGATTGTTTTTCCCATGGACAATTATATGTTGCATTTTCAAGAGTCGGTAAACCTGACAATCTATTTATATGCACATACAATGGGACAGCGAAGAATGTTGTATATTCGCAAGTTTTACGTAGTTAAAAACATATATATATATATATATATATATATATATATATATATATATATATATATATATATATATATATATATATATATATATATATATATATATATCTATTTATATTCACAGGTGGGACACAGGGACATAACTACAATGGCGCGTAACTAATATGGCGCGTAACGACTTACGCGCGCGAGGGGGCTTGTTGGGGTAGCGCTTCGCGCAACCTCAACAAGCTTCGCGCCCCCCCCCCAAGCCCCCCCCCCCCGCGTGCGTAAGTCGTTACGCGCCATATTAGTTACGCGCCATTGTAGCTGTGTCCCTGTGTACCACCTATGAATATAGATAGATTTATATATGTGTTTTAAACTACGTAAAACTTGCGAATATACAACATTCTTGGCTTTCCCATTGTCTGTGCATATACAAAGCCTTATGTACTAATAATGACGTCATATGCAAACGCTCTTTTTACAAACAAACAAACATGCATACACACAACTCGTTTTTATATAGATAGATAGATAGATAGATAGAATACAAATTAACTGCGTAAAACTTGTGAATATACAACATTCTTCGCTGTCCAATTGTCGCTGCATATAAATAGATTGTCAGGTTTACCGACCCTCGAACATGCAACGTACAATTGTCCATGGGAAAAACAATCAGTATTAAGATCTATACCACATTTTTCTAATGATTGACCTTGAGCTTTGTTAATGGTGATTGCAAATGCTAATCGAATTGGGAATTGCAATCTTTTAAATTGAAAAGGCAGATCCGTTGGAATCATGGGAATGCGAGAAATAAGAACAGCCTCACCCTCAAAAGGCCCTGTCAAGATTGTGGCCTCTATTAGGTTTTCCATTGTTTTTTTACGGCAAGTCGCGTGCCATTGCAAAGCTTTGGTGGGTTGATATTTCTTAAAAGTATTATTTGTACGCCTATTTTTAGTTGTAGCATGTGTGGTGAAAACCCTGAAAGATCCACGGAATTAAAAAATTCAGATGGACAATTAACCGCTTCATTTGGTTCCAAAACTGTGTCGACTGACTTGTAAAGGACTGCCTGGTCTCGAATCTTGGTCAAAACAATATTGTTGATTTCGTGGACGTCTATATTTTTGGGTGCAAGAATCGCTCTTTCACTTAGCCATTTATTATTTTTATAATTGTTTTGAATATTCGGAAATACTTTTTCAATCAATTCATTTTTGGACGTCACTAAATTACAGAAATCAGCAGGTAGTTGTATACGTCCTGAAATTGAGTCTACTGGGAGCTTTCCGTTTCCAATTGCCAGCAATTGATCTGAAAATGTTTGACCAGAGTCATCGTTTTGCAATCGGACACGCATATTTGTAGTTAATTTTAATGTTTTTACGTGTGCCCATAAATTAGAATTTTTCAGGCAAGCATTCATTTCGTCTGCAGGGGTTGATCTAGGTATTATAGGTAATGTTTGCCTGAAATCTCCCGCAAGCAATATTAATGTGCTGCCAAAGGGTTTCGAGTTCCCTCGCAAATCTTTCAAGCATTGATCCAGAGCCTCGAGCGATTTTTTGTGTGCCATTGTGCACTCATCCCAAATAATAAGTTTGTATTGCTGCAATACTTTACCCATCCCAGATGATTTGGAAATATTGCACGTGGGAGTTTCTGTAGAATGCAAATTCAGAGGCAATTTCAAAGCGGAATGAGCAGTTCTTCCACTAGGCAGCAATGTTGCGGCTATTCCGGACGACGCAATTGCCAACGCTATATCATTTTTTGATCGAATTGATGCCAGAATCAGTTTTATCACAAACGTTTTACCAGTACCTCCTGGCGCATCCAAAAAGAAAATTTCTCCAACGTTGTTATCGACACAATGCATTATCGTATCATAAATGTCTTTTTGTTCCGACGTTAACTTGGAAATGTTATTTTGTACATACGACAATAGATCTCTCGTACTGTAACTTTGTTCACGATCCATTTCTACACATGTCGAAACAGCAGCGATACGGTTAGGTGAAGGCATTCCCAAATCCTGAAGAGGTTTGTTTGCCATACATACGCACAAATCTTCTATAATAACTAAAGTGTAGTTATAAATTTCTGATGTAAAATCAAAAGTCATATCTGACGTCTCTAACTGTTTTCGATGGAGTGTATCTTCGGACATTTTTGACTTATATTTTTCCCATAACTCTGTAGGAGTTGATGGAGAGCAAGTTGTTAAAATGATGCCAAACAATGCACGAATTTGACTTGGAGTTGACGTTTCGCACGCGTCATTGATGCAGTTATCCCAGTGTTGGTCATTCTCCAATAAATTCAGAGCTTGGCATGCACTACGGTAAGTGTCATGTATAGTACCGTTTACAGTTCTCAAATACTCAAAGGATGTCGGACCGGGTACATTCACCAAAAGCAGGCGTAGAAAGAAGTATTCACGTTGATTGGGGTGAACGGTGTAGAGTCTTCCTATCGTGGTATCTTTGAAGATGGTAGGTTGGCCGTCGACTGACTTACCCTGTTTTCGACGTTCAAATACTTTATTTTTAGTATTCCACGTGTAATACGAAGGCACTTCAGTATACAGCAGTTTTTTTTTTGCAAAAGAATCCTTTTTGCAAAGCGAAAAGAAAGCGGTTAACTTTGTATCCGGTGGATTCAGGGCTCTTTGTTGCACGTTGGTTTCCGAGAAATAAACACGTTGACCATTCTGTAAATGTACCGCTAAGTGAACAACAGCTGGACTACGTTCATGTATCGGAAATGAAAGAATTCGCCAAACAGCTTCATTACTGCTTATGTATCTTCCAGCCTGATATTGTACGATTTCGTCGATATCTTTGATTTCGGACTGCAAGCCAAAAACTGCCATGTCACTGCCTTTGTTGACGTATTTACATATGTATTTGATTGCCTTTATGGAGTTATAGTATTCAACGTTTATGTGTGCATTAAATGTTTTTGATAATAATGGGGAATATGGAACAACCCACTGGTTATCTACTTCGATGGTGGTACCGTTACGCTTCTTTATTATTGCTGTTTTACCGCGATCTTCAGTAGATCTTCTTCTATATTGTGGGTAACCGTCATTGCCAGTAATTGTGTTGGATACTAAAAGTCGAGGATATTGCTTTGTGCACCTTCCTTTGGCCATGCATGGTGAATTTTCGTTCAGTGCACCGCAAGGTCCATGTATCATATTTTTTACAATAATATCATGTAACCCCTTATCGACATTTTTATCAGGTATTTCAGCGGAAATCACATCATCAATTTCGTTCGAAGTAATTTTTTTATGTAGCCAGATTAGTATATGTGCGTGTGGCACACCTCGTTTTTGCAATTCCAATGAGTGCATCCAGCATCGCACTGGCCCAAACACTTCAAGTTTTACTATGTAGTTTATCAGTGATTTCAACTATTGCCGGAAGACACGGGCCGTAATGTCATGTCTATGAACCGCCGATTGTCCTTGAAGTAAAAGCTGCTGTATCTCGTCCCAAGATTGATTACATGTAAATGTAATAAATAAATCTGGACGACCATAGAGACGAACATACGCAATAGCATCTTGAGCATATTCATGCATATGACGGGGACTGCCAGCATATGACGAAGGTAAAATAGTTAATCTTCCAACGTTTGTGGTATTACCGTCATTTACAACTGCATCTCGCAAATGAATGTATTGTTCAGAGCGGAGCTTGGTCTGATTCAGCCGGATATATAGCAAACGTTCTGATTCAATTTTAGCATACATATCAACGAGTATTGGTGAAACAATTGACGGCATTTTAAAATATAATTTTCTTCATCCTGCCGAATCTTTAGTCTATAGGAATAATAATGCATTGCACTGCATTTCTTATTCATTTCTTTGTTAGTGGCTGGATTCATCAATTTAATATTAAAGTGATAGCCGTCGGCTCCATCCCAAAAAAGGATAGGATATTGTAGGGCATCGTAGCATCGATGAGTTTCAGCAATTCTTAACAACTGAGCGTTTCGCTTATGAAGAATAATATCTCGAGGTAAAAACTGATCAGCGACCATAACGATTGCCACTTCGTCGATAGTTGGAGCATTGTATCTACGCACATGTTGGCCAGGAGGCGTTTTGTCAGCGGAAATAACAATTTTATGCGTATCAGTAGGCATCAAATCGATGGCTGTTTTGAACAGACGCACTAAATTATTATTTTCGTGCAAAAGATGTTGCAATTGGGAAACGATTGTCCTTTCAACGTTGGGAGAAATTTCGCAACGTGTATTCAATTCAGAATTTCTATCACTGATGAAGTACAATTGTAAAAATTTATGATTCTCGCCTGAGAATGGTAGAAGGGACCCTGCTCTATGATAAATTTGCCCTTTACTTTGAAAGTAGACATAAATTGATCTGGATTTTCGATTTGGGCTCCAAACGACGTCATTTGGAAACATGAATTATATTTTCTGATTTGTGACAAAAAACGCTTAGATTCTGACGTAGTTCCAGTAAGGAAAGTCTTCAATGGCTCTGATGGTGCAGCCAATAGAGGAAGTTTATCTATTCCTGAGGCGCAACACATTCCCATTGTTTCACCATTGAATTTCAAGGCCTTGCAATAGGGACAAATTTTAGACATAGTCCCAATTTGAACACATCTGCTCAAGCTATAATCATCGACTGGGCTGTACCTGAATGCCAGGCGATAACTTTCAGGTTGCTCTGATTCCTCGGCACGCTTTCTTTTCTTACTTTCTCTATCAGCAGCAAGCCTGATTTCTTGCTGTTCTTGTGATTCCTCGGCACGCCTTCTTTTTTCACTTTCTCTTTTAGCAGCAAGTCTGGTTTCATGTTGCTCTGGTAGTTCCTCGGCATGCCTTCTTTTTTCACTTTCTCTTTTAGCAGCAAGTCTGGTTTCATGTTGCTCTGGTAGTTCCTCGGCATGCCATCTTTTTTCACTTTCTCTTATAGCAGCAAGTCTGGTTTCGCGTTGCTCTGGTAGTTCCTCGGCACGCTTTCTGTTCTTTCTTTCTCTATCAGCCTCAAGCCTGTTTTCTTGCTGTTCTTGTGATTCCTCGGCACGCTTTCTTTTCTTACTTTCTCTATCAGCAGCAAGTTTTTTGGCATAGACTCTTTGAGCATTTTCCTCGGCTGTTGCCGTTGTAAGTTCATCAGTCATTTTACAGTTAAACATTAATAGATTTCTCCGTGAACGCATGTCTTAAATACCTTTAATGACGTCACCGTCATAACAAAAATGACGACAACTAACTTCATGACGTCAGTCAACACACAAACATGACGTCACCCGACAGACCCACACACACACAGACAACTTATTTATATATATATACTAGCTGTTGTAACACCTAGTTGGTGGGGGCGCTTCGCGCCCCCCCCAGGCCCCCCCGCGCGCGTAAGTCGTTACGCGCCATAATAGTTACGCGCCATTGTAGTTGTGTCCCTATGTGAATATAGATATATATATATATATATATATATATATATATATATATATATATATATATATATATATATATATATATATATATATATATATATATGGTTTTAACTACGTAAAACTTGCGAATATACAACATTCTTTGCTGTCCCATTGTCTTTGCATATAAATAGATTGTCAGGTTTACCGACTCTTGAACATGCAACATATAATGGTCCATGGGAAAACAATCTGTATTCAGATCTATACCTCATGATTCTAATGATTGCCCTTGAGCTTTGTTGATGGTGATTGCTAATCGACCATTCCCTGTCCCGGTCGTCATTTATATCCCCCTGTTTCCCCCGGTGTCCCCGTTGTAGTTGTGTCCCTGTGTCCCGGTCGTCATTTATATTTCCTGTGTCCCGGTCGTCATTTGTATCCCGGTGTCCCGGTCTGTATATACATTCGTTTTTTAGTTTTGTTTTTCTCCTTTATTTTTTTCCTTTTTTTTTCTTTTTTAGTTTATTTAGATTTTTAGATTTTTTTAGTTTTTTTATTAGTTTTTAGTTTTTTTTTCTTTTTAGTTTTTTTGTAGTTTTTACCTTCTTTTTAGTTTTGTTAGTTTTTTTTTTTACTTATGTCCTGGTCGTCATTTATACTCCCTGTGTCCCGGTGCTTTGTTGATTGCTAATCGAACATTCCTTTTGTCCTGGTCGCTTTCTCTTTGAGTGTCGTCATTTATTTTTTTCTTTTTAGTTCTTTTAGTTTTTACCTTTTTTAGTTTTTTTAGTTTTTTAGATGAAAATTTTTTTTAGTTTTTTCCTTTTTTTCTTTTTAGTTTTTTATTGGTTTTTACCTTTATTTTAGCTTATTTTTCAGTTTTTTCCTTTTTTTTAGTTTTTTTTTTATTTTTTAGTTTTTTTAGTTTTTTACCTTTTTTTAGTTTTTTTATTTTTTTTAGTTTTTTAGCTTTTTTACTTTTTTTATTAGTTTTTAGTTTTT
The DNA here is from genome assembly GCF_032884065.1 of Artemia franciscana. NCBI lineage: Eukaryota > Metazoa > Arthropoda > Branchiopoda > Anostraca > Artemiidae > Artemia > Artemia franciscana. The sequence goes on along the minus strand of NC_088867.1, from coordinate 27,434,189 downwards.
TTTGTAGTTTTTGCCTTTTTTTAGTTTTTTCAGTTTTTTTTAGTTTTTTATTGGTTTTTACCTTTATTTTAGCTTATTTTTCAGTTTTTTCCTTTTTTTTAGTTTTTTTTAGTTTTTAGTTTTTTTAGTTTTTTACCTTTTTTTAGTTTTTTTAGTTTTTTTAGTTTTTTAGCTTTTTTATTTTTTTTACTAGTTTTTAGTTTTTTTTGTAGTTTTTGCCTTTTTTTAGTTTTTTTAGTTTTTTAGCTTTTTTATTAGTTTTTAGTTTTTTTTGTAGTTTTTGCCTTTTTTTAGTTTTTTTCTTTTTAGTTTTTTTGTAGTTTTTACCTTCTTTTTAGTTTTGTTAGTTTTTTTTTTTACTTATGTCCTGGTCGTCATTTATACTCCCTGTGTCCCGGTGCTTTGTTGATTGCTAATCGAACATTCCTTTTGTCCTGGTCGCTTTCTCTTTGAGTGTCGTCATTTATTTTTTTCTTTTTTAGTTCTTTTAGTTTTTACCTTTTTTAGTTTTTTTTAGTTTTTTAGATGAAAATTTTTTTTAGTTTTTTCCTTTTTTTCTTTTTAGTTTTTTATTGGTTTTTACCTTTATTTTAGCTTATTTTTCAGTTTTTTCCTTTTTTTAGTTTTTTTTATTTTTAATTTTTTTTAGTTTTTTACCTTTTTTTAGTTTTTTTAGTTTTTTTAGTTTTTTTAGCTTTTTTACTTTTTTTATTAGTTTTTAGTTTTTTTTGTAGTTTTTGCCTTTTTTTAGTTTTTTCAGTTTTTTTTTTTAGTTTTTTATTGGTTTTTACCTTTATTTTAGCTTATTTTTCAGTTTTTTCCTTTTTTTTAGTTTTTTTTAGTTTTTAGTTTTTTTAGTTAGTTTTTAGTTTTTTTTGTAGTTTTTGCCTTTTTTAGTTTTTTTAGTTTTTTAGCTTTTTTATTTTTTTTATTAGTTTTTAGTTTTTTTTGTAGTTTTTGCCTTTTTTTAGTTTTTTCAGTTTTGACGTCACCTGATCCAGTTTTTTCAGGTGACGTCACCTGATCCACAGATACACACACAGACAACTTATTTTTATATAGATAGATAGATATATATATATATATATATAGGGGCTTTTTAGATCCGACCGTTTTAGGATTTGGCTTTTTATGGCACTTGGTATTAACCAAGTGACATATGGCAATCGCAAATTCCGTCGGTCTGTCTGTCCCAGTTTTGCTACTTTAGGCACTTCCAGAAAAGTTAGGACGATGAAATTTGGCAGGCATATCAAGGACCGGACCAGATTAAATTAGAAATAGTCGTTTTTGCGATTTGATCATCTGGGGTGGAGTGGGGGATCGGTTAATTTGGAAAAAATAGAAAAAATGAAATATTTTTAGCGTACGAACGCTAATGAAATTTTATTTTTGGAAGGATATCGTGTCTCAGAGCTCTTATTTTAAATCCCGACCAGATCCGCTGAAATTGGGGGGGGGGCTAAAATCTTGGAAAACGCTTAGAATGGAGGGATCAGGATGAAACTTGGTTGGAAAAATAGGTAGAAGCCCTAGATACGTGATTGACATAACCGGAACGGATCTGCTCTGTTTTGAGGAGTAGGGGGGGGGGTAATTCTTAAAATTAGAAAAAATGAGGTGTTTTTAACTTATGAAGGGGTGATCGGATCTTAATGAAATTTGAAGTCTGGAAGAATATCGTGTCTCAGACCTCTTTTTTTAAATCCTGACTGGATCCGGTGACATTGTGGGGAATTGAGGGGGGGACCTAAAATCTCGGAGAACGCTTAGAGTTGGGGGATTGGGATGAAACTTGGTGGTAAAAATAAGCATAAGTCCTAGATACATTATTGACATAACCGGAACGGATCCGCTCTCTTTGAAGGAATTGGGGGGGGGATTAATTCTGAAAAATTAGAAAAAATGAGGTATTTTTAACTTACAAAGGAGTGATTAGATCTTAATGAAATTTGATTTTTGAAAGAATACCGTGTCTCAGAGCTCTTCTTTTAAATCCCGACGGGATCCGATGACATTGGGGGAAGTTGGGGGGACCTTAAATTTTGGAAAACGCTTAGAATGGAGGGATCGGGAGGAAACTTGGCGGTAAAAATAATGGTAAGTCCTTGATACGTGATTGAAATAACCGGAACATATCCGCTCTTATTGGGGGAGTTGGGGGAGGAGGGTTAAATCTGAAAAATTAAAAAAATGATGTATTTTTAACTTACGGAGGAGTGATCGAATATTAATGAAATTTGATGTTTAGAAGGATATCGTGTCTCAGAGTTCTTATTTTAAATCCCAACCGAATCCGGTGAAGGGGAAGTTGGTGGGCGGAACCTAAAATCTCCGAAAACGCTTAGAATGGAGGAATCGGGATGAAACTTGGTGGGAAAAATAAACACAAGTCCTCGATACGGGATTGACATAACCAGGCCGGATCTGCTCTCTTTGGGGGATTTGGGGGGAGGGTTAATTTCAAAAAAATAGAAAAAATGAGGTATTTTTGACTTACGAAAGAGTGATCGTATCTGAATGAAATTTCATATTTAGATGGACCTCGAAACTCAGATCTCATTTTTTAAATCCCGATCGGATCCATTGTCATTACGGGGGGGGGGCCAGAAATCTTGGAAACGCTTAAAGAGGAGAGATCAGGATAAAACTTGGTGGAAAGAATAAGCACAAGTCCAACATAGGCGACTAACATAACCGGACCGGATCCGCTCTCTTTGGTGGAGTTGGGGGGGGGGGAGTGGTTTGGAAAATTAGAAAAAAATGAGGTATCTGTAACTTACGAATTGGTGATCAGATCTTAATGAAATTTGATATCTAGAAGTATCTCGTGCTTTAAAACTCTCATTATAAATCTCGACAACATCCGGTGACATTAAAGGGAGTTGGAGGGGGAAACCGAAATTCTTGGAAAACGTGAAAATCGAGATATCTTACGAATAAGTGGTCGGATCTTAATAAAAATTGATATATAGAAGAATCTTATGTCTCAGATGCTCCATTTTCAATTCGAATAGGATCCGGGGACATAGAGCGTTGGAGGGGGGAAACAGAAATCTTGCAAAACCCTTAGAGTGGAGAGATCGGGCTGAAACTTGATGGGAAGAATAAGCACAAGTTATAGATACGAGACTGACATAATTGGTACGTGTCCGTTCTCTTTGAGGGAGCTGGGGGTTGTTAATTTGGAAAAATCAGAAAAATTGAGGTATTTTTAACTTAAGAATGGGTGACCGAATCTTAATGAAATTTGATATTTAAAAGGAACTCATTTCTCAGAGCTCTTATTTCAAATCCCGACCTGATCTTTTGACATTGGGTGAAGATGGACGGGGAAACTGAAAATCATGGAAAACGCTTATAAATGTCATAGATACGTGATTGACGCAACCAGACTGAACCACTCTCTTTGGTAAAGTTAGGGGGTGGGGTTCAGTGCTTTGGCGAGTTTGGTGCTTCTAGACGTGCTAGGACGATGAAAAATGGTAGGTCAGGGATCTGCACAAATTGACTTGATAAAGTCCTTTTCCCCGATTCGACCATCTGGGGGGCTGAAGGGAGAATCTAATTTATAAAAATTGAGACATTTTTCACTTACGAGTGGGTGATCGGATTTTAATGAATTTTGATATTTAGAAGGACTTCGTGACTCAGAGCTCTTATTTTAAATCCCGACCGGAATTAAGCCTCTGATTTTCCTTTTAAAGCAATCTGTTGATTCTTAGTATTTTGCTAGAGCTCATACCATATGAGCTCTTGGCTCTTGGTTCTTTCGACCTCATCACAAGTGACACATGAGCTCTTAGCTCTAGTTCTACAATTAGCCATAGCTTGATGCCCACAACTGCTTGATTTCGATTCAAGTAGTGGGGGCTTTTTAGATCCGACCGTCGAGTACTGCCTTCGAATCCCGATCCCGGCTCGTTTTTAAAAATTTTCAAGAAGCAAGGGTTTCTTTACTTATGCAAACGTTTCTTAAAGATGTAGATGTCTGTTACGTAATAAGGGATTGTTTGTTTACTTATGCAAATGTTTTCTTCAAGATGTAGGTGCTTGTTACCTAATAGGACTTTTTAGAGTTCAAGGTCCGTGGAGAAGTCCCGCTTGTAACAAAAATGATCTTGGTTCAATATTTTCATGTGACGATCACGTAATCTTGCATGACTTGTTTTGGTACCAGGGACCTTTATAATCCAACAAACACTAGTTTGTAAGGTCAAAGACAGGCCCGTTGTTAGATCAAATGGCTCACTCACCTCAGTATTGGAAAAGAGTTCTGTGTGTCAACATTGAGGATATTATTCTTGGCAAATTCTTTAGTTGTGGATGCTTTTACTCTATTGGATATTAAAGGCTCTAGCAATGGAGAAATGAAGCCTAGAGTGCATAACGTAGCAGTAAAAATTACAATGGGTTGTCAGAGAACCCTAGAATGGTACGAGATGTTTGCAAGATATGTAATATCATTTAGCAAACTCAAGATGGAAGAACAGTTATGCTTTGCAGTAAAATTGAATATGATGCATGTACAAAGATTACAAGACCGATTAAATTCACTAGTTAAATATATTGAAGACAATGGTCTGAATCAATATGTAAAAAGGAGTGAGTTTGTTACAGCTTTTCTGGATATTTTGCTAACGAGTGTCAGGATTAAAAATGATTGGATTTGAAAAACCAAAAATCTTACGGAATCTAGTGACTTTAGAAAAATGTTTGATTCTAGATCATAATTTTCAAGAGTAATTTCTTTAAAGAAAAATATTATCTCAAAGAATGCTTAACGATATAATGAAATTAGGTTTTCCACCTTTTTACTAATGTATATTATATGTAATTAAATAAAAAAAAGTTTTTTTAAATGAAAGTAAGGAGCGACATTAAAACTTAAAACGAACAGAAATTACTCCGTATATGAAAGGGGCTTTTCCTCTTCAACGCCCCGCTCTTTACGATAAAGTTTGACTCTTTTTCTTAACTCTACTTCTTAAAACAGTAAAAAACTTTAGCGTAAAGAGAGGGGTGTTGAAGAGGAAAAGCCCCTTTCATATATGGAGTAATTTCTGTTCGTTTTAAATTTTAATGTCGCTCCTTACTTTCATTTTAAAAAAACTTGTTTTTTATTTATTTCTGGACGTTTTTTAATTAATGCATGTTTTGATCTTGGTTCTCCGCACATAAATAATTAAAACGAAATTTACATATTATTTTTTTTTTGCTAAATGGCTTTTTCATAGTTTTAATCGGAAGATTTTGAGAAAAAAGGAGCGAGGGAGGAAGCCTAGTTGCCCTCCAATGTTTTGATTACTTAAAAAGGCAACTAGAACTTTTAATTTTTTACAAACATTTTCATTAGTAAAAAAATATACGTAATTTACGAATTAACTTACGTAACGAACTTTTATATTCGTATGTTTTTATTGCGTATATGAGGGGGTTCACCCCTCGTCGATACCTCGCTCTTTACACTAAAGCTTAAATTTTGTCCCAATTCCATAAAAATGACCCTTAAATCACAAAGGCCGTAAAATAAATAGTTGAAATTACTATAAATACTTTAGCGTAAAGAGCGAGGTATTACGAGGAGGTAAACCCCTCATATGTGTAATAATTTCTGCTCATTTTAAGTTTTAATGCTGCTCCTCACTTTCAGTAGAATAAACGTTTCATATTTATTTTTTCATTGTTTTTTAAATAATGCTAGAATATCCTGCGCCCCCTTCATCGAAAGTCTCTTCCCCCATGAGAAGTTGTTCCATGGAAAGATCCTCCCACGTAGCCCCCCCCCAGCTCAACTCTCGCCCCCCAAACCAAAAAATCCCCCTGAAAACGTCTGTACACTTCCCAATAACCATTACTATATGAAAACACAGGTCAAAGTTTGTAACTTGCAACCTTTCCCACGGGGACTACGGGTGAGTCAGTCGTTTCCAAAGACATCGTTATTAACTTTTTTGACTATGGTGAATAAAATGGCTATCTCAGAATTTTGATCCGGTGACTTTGGGGAAAAATGAGCGTGGGAGGGGGCCTAGGTGCCCTTCAATTTTGTTGGTCACTTAAAAAGGGAACTAGTATTTTTAATTTCCGTTAGAATGAGCCCTCTCGCGACATTTTAGGACCACTGGGTCGATACGATCACCCCTGGGGGAAAAAACAAATAAACACGCATCCGTGATTTGTCTTGTGGCAAAAAATGCTAAATTCCACATTTTTTTAGATAGGAGCTTGAAACCTCTACAATTAGGTTCTCTGATACGTTGAATCTTATGGTGTGATTTTCGTTAAGATTTTATGACTTTTAGGGGGTGTTTTCCCCTATTTTCTAAAATAAGGCAAATTTTATCAGGCTCGTAAATTTTGATAGATAAGACTAATCTTGATGAAAGTTATATATATAAAATCAGCAATAAAATGCGATTTTTTATGTAACTATTGGTATCAAAATTCGATTTCTTAGAGTTTCGGTTACTATTGAGCCGGGTCGCTCCTTACTACAGTTCGTTACCACGAATTGTTTGACAATATATAGCAACCTTCACGAAGAGAAAAATGAACATACAACAATTTTCACGCAAAAGAAGCTCAACATTCAACAAGTTTCTCGAAGAAAAATCAACATAAACAAATTTCATGAAGAAAAAATAAAAATACGACATGTTTAGACACACAAAAAATTAACGTATAACAAGTTTCAGGAAGAAAAAATCAACATACTATAAGTTTCCTAAAGAAAAAAATTAATATACAGTATGTTTCACGATAAAAATGGACTTACGTCAAGTTTCAGATATAAAAAATCAACGTACATCATGTTTCACCAAGAAAAGATAAACCTAAAACATGTTTCAAAAAGGATAAATCAATATACAAGAAGTTTCACGAAGAAAAAAAAACACCGGACAGTTTCAAAAAGAAAAATATCAAAATACAGTAAGTTTTAAAATTACCATGCAAAAAATTTCACTAAGAAATAAAAACAGTTTTTATTGCTAATCGTGTAAGATTTGAATCATTTGATAATCCCTTGTATAATTTTTTAAAGAAATCAAACTTACTTGGAATAAACATACTTTAAATCGATTAAGATAATTAATGGAGATATATCAAAATGTGTTTTCAAGTCTTTTTCAAAAAATACTAACACATGAAGTGCTGGTGATGATTTAATTCCATCAAACGAAGGCGTCTTAATATCAGCGCATAACCTATTAGTATGCAAAAGGCGGATGCTTCACACCGTTTTCACGTTCAGAATGGCTCAAGTTTTCAAAGACCTTTATGAGAATATTGGTGAAATAGAAAGGTTAAGGTCCCCCACCACACTTGGTCAAGTCACTAGACTTAAAAAGAAGCTAGCGAGAGACTATTTACAGAGTGAACCTAGCTACACTCTTCATCGAAATCATAGAGTTCGCGGTAGTCGTTATCGAAAAACCAAAGCCTTTTTTATCGTTGCATATATTACAAGCAGATTATTATTATTATTCAGGAATTAACGACGCTTCTTCACTACTAAGGTCCTTGCGTCGGCCCTGCAGGGCATTCCTGCAGCGTGATTCGATCTCTGGGTCCCGTATTACCAAGCTAAGGTCAAATCCACTGCGCCACCACAGGACAATTACAAGCAGATCTTTTAACTCTAGGTGAGATTCAAAGATGTCACATTAACCCGTGCAAATGTATTGTACTTGCAATCAGTTTTTTAGTCGCGATGCATATGCCATTCCATTGCGTTCAAAGAGAGGTGATGCGGTTGCTAAAGCCCTAGAATCTATTTTTAGAGAAAATTGTTACAGAAAAATTCAAACGGATCGGAGAAGTGAATTTGTTAATCCACATGTAAAAAAGGCTTTATTGAAATATAATACAATACTCTATCACAGCATAGTCCAATAAAGATGGTATTGGCTGAACAATTGATAAGACCAATTTGAATTTTAATCTCGAGATATTTTAAATTGAAAACTACTGCTGTTTTTATTCTAGATTTACATAAATCATGTTGATTTATAATCAACGCCCTCATCGATCCCTGTCCAATTTTAGTCGTCTGGAAGTTCATCACATTGAAAATACACTTGAAATTTTTCTTAAACATTATTCCAATGAAAGGCAAGTGAAAAAGAAGAAAAATAATGTTGGTGATGCATTTCAAATCAATCGAGCTAGTAATATTTTTGAAAAGGGAAAAAATGTTGTCTTTTCCTGGAAATACCATATTTACCACACAAGGAATCTCATCCCTCAGTCACCTCACCTCTAAATCTTTTCAAAGTAGAAAATTTCGAAGTGAGTGTAAACATGGTTACTATGAACAATTTTATCTACAACAATCGTACTCTGAAAAAGTACGATTATTTTCAAATTTATTTCAGTGGATATTATTCCATAGGTTTGACTTCACATTCATTGATTTGCATGTGATTGTCAAAGAATCTAACAATAAAACACCAAGTACAGTCGAGGGGCTATACTATGAAAATTGCGCACGACACGATTTGTTAAAATTGCGCACGACACGATTTTTTTAGGAAAATAAATGTCTACATAAATGGAACGTTGGTGAGCATAAGCAATATTCCTTCAAAGTATGCAATTAATAAACAATTCAAATTAATTACTTTAAAGTCCCATAAGAAATTGAGAGGTTTGGCCATTTGATATGCATATAAAACGGACACTGACACTACCAATATGCTTAAAGAGGCTGCAACCAGCGATTTACACTTGGTCGGGAAAACAAACCATGAAATGTTTAGCACACCTCAATGATTGCTTCCTAATGTTAAGACTCATATAAAGCTACAACTTACTCCTTCCACTTTTATTTTACGAAAGATACTTGCCACTGTAGCTGATGCAACAGTCTTTTTCTCCTCGGCAGTACTTCAGAAAACAACAGGTTATGAGTTTGTTGCTTTTGTAATCGAAAAATTAAAAGTTAGTGGAAATAATACCAAAATGTTCGTTCAGTATACAATCATGAATCAACGACATATTGCTACGGGTTCACCTACCTACCCCGATTCGTCATTTATCAATGGCTAAATACTTTCAAACTCGCTTCGGCTTTTGTAAAAAGTGGTAGTGCAATTGGATGATGGACAAATCGCCACATAAATTTGAAATGTTTGGATTTTCATGTCTTGTGTGTAAAGTAAATGGAATTTCACTCTACAATTTATCCTTTGATAAATCCTATAGGACCCTAAATGAACTGACAATGCAATCCCTAGATCGAGATTCCTAACTATTTGAAAATGGTATAACCAATGAAATGTTTGGAAAAACTCATGGTATCATTATATTGGATTTGTCTGTTACTCAAGATATGAGTATTGTCCGAACGAGCACTGTACGCTTAGAGTGTACTTTTGCCGATCTATTGACCGAGAGTATTGCATTAATCTCGCTAAATCAATTTAAAACCTATTGAGAAATTACACCTGATGGCAGTGTTCTATTAGACTTGGCACCATGAACCCAAATCTAATAATCAATGTATTCAATTTGGATCTCTGCATGTCCAAATACAAATCCTGTTGCATACCCTTGGATTTCCTTGTTAACAACATAAGCTGTGATTTTCATGCACTATTATATTTAATTTAACTTTTTAGTTGAAAATGCCCTTTCCTATCTCTGTAATGTAAATTTCAGTGCCCTAAGAGTGAAATGCTCTAAAAACTTGTATGTACACAGTGCCTTCATTTTTTAGATTTTTTCCTCCATGTATAGCTAATCAACGGTAATTATAAGTCAGGGTTACATTTCTTGTAACCAATAGTTTCATTAGTTCAATATAGTTAGTTCCAATAGTTCAATATAATCATTGTAGCCAGTATCTTCACAGTGATGTCATAAAAAACACTCTCTTATTATTCCAGTAATTGAAGCGTAGACCAGGTTCTTTCCCCCGAAACAATTTAAAACCACGACGACAACAGTCTTTTAAAAATAAACTGAAATCACGTTTGGGATTTTTCCAATCATTCTAGGGCAAGTATATTCCCATTGACCACATTTATCATTGTGACAATTGGAGCATAGGATCCTATAGCGTGAGAGTCACAAACATCTTCAAGCAGGGATAACAATCTTTAATTTGCACTGCATATGCTCTATTTGATTTATATGGATTACATAAGCTACAGTTCCCATTAGAGTCATCAACAATAGTACAATTCTCACGATGACCAATTGTCCAATGTTTACAAACATAATGGACATGTGTAAAACATTTTTTCGATGTTGACTGTCTCTCTTCCAAAAAACTGACTTGCGATCGATGAAATAAATATCTTCTGGGAGTAGGAGTAATCGAGTGATGTCACACATCAAATCAATTTCACCTGTTTAGACAGGATTTTTTTTAATGTCTACTTATGTGTTGTTTTAGTCTAGTGTTCAAAAGAAAACCGCCAATATTGTTTGGTTTTGTCTCAATTTGAATATCAATAAATTGAATAGATTTATCTGGCCCACGATTTAAAAGTTCCCTACAATAATCCAAAGGCGAAGAATCATTTCTCATCATTTCGTTAACCATTCTTTGAGAGAATATTTTCCTTTGAAGAGATAACTCTTGAAAATCATCATCTAGAATCTAAACTTTTTTTCTAAATCACTAGATTTCGCATGATTTTTGTTTTTCAAATCCAATCATTTTTAATCTTGACACTCACTAGAAAACGAGGATATGACACTCGACCCTTAAGGTCCGAACCGGCGTACTGATATTCGTCTCAAGGCCCTCAGCCTGGAGTGCAATGGGGGATTGTGGCCAGCCATCCTGTATACCTTCTCCAAATTTCTCTGGGTAGATTTCAGCTGGTTTGACTTTGGCTGAGCTTACAGAGTCACGCCATTGACCACCGTCCCAATTCAAATAATTTGTTACACTATGATTCGAACCCTTGCCCTCTCAGAAAAAGGATCCCAAATCTAGCGCACCGTTCTATTCGGGCTGGATAAATACAATAGGGATTGCATTTTGAAATTAAAATATAATAATACATTAAACTTCAGCTTTTGGTCGATAAATCCTGTACTTGCATCATATTTTGAATAATAGATATTCCACCTTGCTCAAAATAGTTTTTGATGTGAGGCATGTAGAATGCATACGGTAGGCCAAGAAGATCGAAAACTTCAATATTCTTTGCTGTTTGAAATATGCATGGCCAATGCCCCGTCTTTACTGTTGACGGACTACTACTAACAATGATAAGAGTATTGTTAAAACTTTGAATATGTCCAAGGAAATCCGAGGCTATGCAATCGGATTTGTATTTGGACATGTAGGGATCCAAATTGAATACATTGATTATTTGATTTGTGTTCATGGTGCCAAGTCACTGCCATCGGGGGTAATTTCCAAATAGGTTTCAAATTGCTTTAACAATCTTAATGCTATAGTCTCCGTCAATGGTTCGACAAAGGTAAAGTCTAAACGTACTATGCCTGTTCGGACAATACTCATATCTTGAGTACTAGACAAATCCAATACAATGATACCATGATTTTTTGGAAACATTTCACCGTCAAATAGTTGGGAATCTTGACCTATGGAGTGTATTGTTCATTCGTATTAGGTCTTATGGGATTGACCAAAGGATAAATTGTAGTGTGGACTTCCATATACTTTACATACAAGAGATGAAAGTCCTAACATTTCACATTTATGTGGGGAATTTGTCTATGATCTAATCTTTCTACAAAAGCCAAGGTGAGTTTTGGAGGAATTTTGTCATTGATAAAGGACGAGACGTAGACGTGAGTGAACCTGTTGCAATGTGTCGTTGATTAATGATTGTATTTGGAACGAGCAGTTAGATATTATTTCCACTAACTCTTAGTTTTTCAATTGCCAAAGTCATAGAACTCATTACCTGTTGTTTTCATGCAGGAAGTATTGCCGAGGTGAGAGAGACTGTTGCTTCAGATGTAGTGGCAAGTACCTTTCGTAAAATAAAGTTGGACGGAGCAAGTTTTAGCTTTATGTTAATCTTAACATTAGGAGGCAACCATTGAGGTATACTAAATATTTCATGGTTTATTTTACCGACCAAGTGTAAATCACTGGTTGTCTGCCCTCTAAGTATATAAGTAGTGTCAGTGTCCTTTGTATATTTATATCCAAAGGCTTAACCTCTCACTTTCTTACAGGACTTTTTAATCATCAACATGAATTGTATATAGCTTGCATAGTTTGAAAGATTATTGCTTGTGCTCACCAACTTTCCATTTATGTAGACATTTATTTCTCTAAACAAATTGTGTAGTACGCAATTTTCATAGGATAACCCCTTGGCTGCACTTAGTTATTTATTGTTAGATTTTTTTACAATCTCATGCAAATATATAAGTGTGGAAGTCAAATCTGTGAAATAATCTTCACTGGAATAAATTTGAAGATGGACAATTTCAGAGAGTAGTTGTTGTGGATAAAATTGTTCATAGTAACCATGTACTATACTCCCATCGATTGAGAGATTTATAGATGAGGTGTCTGAGGGTTGAGATTCTTTGTGTGGTAGATATGCCATTTCTTGGAAAAGAAATGCTTTTTTCGATCTAACAATTTTTACTGTTGGTTACTTTTTCTTCTTTGTCAAGAGTGATGTTTTTCGCTTCTGATCTGAGTTGAGACTGATGAGTGATGGAGTGTTTCTCGCCCTTTTTAAATTCTTTCCGCTTTGTCGGGATTTCAATCGCTCGCCGAGGGATCGTGCGCCGGACCTGAGATTTTGTGGAACACTTTCTTTAAAATCCTTCCCAGAGGCTGACGAATGCCCTGTAACAGTCCATTCCATGACCCAATTGTCGTGGTCTAAGAGTACCAACATAGCAATCAATATCTGGACGAATAAAAGTGTTTTTTCTATCAGCCATCTCACTAAATGGATCGAGAATGACATGTAATCAATGCATTAATGTTAACTGATAGAGCTCCAAATACGAAGTGTTTACTGGAATATATTGAAGGTGTTTTATGTTGTAGTGTTGAATGTGCTCGTGAGTTGTTTTTCGTTCAAGAACTTGCAGGAGGGGGACATTGGTATTACCGAGTTTTGATGTCTCAACAAATTACGCATAAATTGTACTAATAAAAAGTACTCCACTAATGCTGCCACCACTTTTACCCTCGATTGGAGAGCTATTGTTAATCCTACCGTGCTCCTTTGGATAGTTAAAGTTGAATGCATCGTTATTACATTATGACATTTTTCTATTGATTGCCCAACAAAATCAGTCATACTGCCTTAGTCTTTGTATTTTAGGGTTAGATGTGGATATAAATCAGCGTCAAGTGATTTAATCGATTCCTCTTCCTCGCCATATACTGGCCAATCGTTTGGTCTAACTTTTATATCATGTATACGATCTTTTCTCAGGATATCATATGTATTTTTAAGAATACATCAATAAGTACAACTTCATACTTTCCCTCGAATTTGATGGCGGGGGAGAGTTTTGTCCAAAAATCACTTGTTTTATTTAGATCATCATAGAGGGGATCAGAGATATTGGACATGAACCTGACATAGAAATCATTAGGCATTGTGAACGTCTACAGTGGCAATCCAAGAATCAAAGTCACAGTTGTATCCTAGCCAACGAACAAGCAACCGTCTCTAACCCTTGCGTGTTCGACTCGTTAATATCTTTTCAGTCTGATATATTCCATTGTTTTTAACTTTTTACAATTCATACTCGTAAAAAACCCTAAGAATTTCAACAGCTTTCATATCACGTAGACGATGCGTTACAGGTTTAGTGTCTAAAACTTTTGACACTTTAAAGTTCAGTAAACCACAAGTAATTCCTCTTTTCAAAAAAAATAGTAGTTTGCTTGATTCGTAGTGTATCATCAACATTAAGTTTCTTCTTTTTCACTTGCCTTTCATTAGAATATTGTTTAAGAAAAATACCAAGTGTATTTTCACCGTGATGAATTTCCAGAGACCAGGTTTGTATCCTAAGAGACCAGGCTTTGGGAAACCACCTCAACCCTAAAAGACATAAATTTTTAAAAAACAAAACACATCTTTTTAAACTAAAAGTAAGGAGCAACATTAAAACTTAAAACGAGCTGAAATTATTGCGTATATGAGGGGGATTGCCTCCTGTTCAACACCTCGTTCTTTACGCTAAAGGTTTTTAGTTCTTTTAAAAAAGCTGTTTATTATTCTAAATAAACAATCTTTTTATTAGGAGTCGTTCTTAATGGATTTTGATAAAATTCTAACTTTAACGTAAAGAGTGAGGTGTTGAAGAGGTGGCGACTTCCGTCGTATACGTAATAATTTCTCTTTGTTTTAATTTTTAATGTTGCGCCTTACTTTCAGTTGAAAAAATGTGTTTTTTTTTATTTAATTTCTGATTGTTTTTCAAATAATGCCAGGAAATCTGGCTCCGCCCACGGAAAAACACTCTTTTCATTTCAATCTCGATGAAAATTTACTTTTGACTTTTACCTTTAACATTTCCTCGCGTAAAATTGAGTCAGCAAAGAGAAAGTACGACAAATAAAAAGAATTGTGGCAAATTCCGCCAGTGCAAAATTTTCCCTGACAAGTTCACTCCCCAGAAACTCCCCTCCTCGTGGAAAATTCCCCCAGCAGAAAAATTCTTCCTTTTCCAACCGATAATGTATACATATTTCCGAATAACAAATGCTATACGTAAACAATGGACCAATTTTATATCTTATAAACCTTTCCCCATGGGCTATGTGGGGTCGTGTCATCTCCAAAGACATAGGTATTTGACCTTTCAACAATGCTGAACAAAATGACTGACCGGACGAATTTGAAGGAAAAGGGTGGTGGGAGGGGGGCTAAATGCCCTCCATTCTTTTTGGTCACTCAAAAAAGGCACTAGTATATATATATATATATATATATATATATATATATATATATATATATATATATATATATATATATATATATATATCTATCTATATAAAAATAAGTTGTCTGTCTGTGGATGTGTGGATGGATGTGTGGATGGATGTGTCAGGTGACGTCACCTGAAAAAACTGGATTAGGTGACGTCAAAACTGAAAAAACTAAAAAAAGGCAAAAACTACAAAAAAAACTAAAAACTAATAAAAAAAATAAAAAAGCTAAAAAACTAAAAAAACTATAAAGGTAAAAACCAATAAAAAACTAAAAAAAAAACTGAAAAAACTAAAAAAAGGCAAAAACTACAAAAAAAAACTAAAAACTAATAAAAAAAGTAAAAAAGCTAAAAAACTAAAAAAACTAAAAAAACTAAAAAAAGGTAAAAAAATAAAAAAAATAAAAAATAAAAAAAAACTAAAAAAAAGGAAAAAACTGAAAAATAAGCTAAAATAAAGGTAAAAACCAATAAAAAACTAAAAAAAAAAAGGAAAAAACTAATAAATGACGACACTCAAAGAGAAAGCGACCAGGACAAAAAACTAAAAAAAAAGGCAAAAACTACAAAAAAACTAAAAACTAATAAAAAAAATAAAAAAGCTAAAAAACTAAAAAAACTAAAAAAGGTAAAAAACTAAAAAAACTAAAAACTAAAAAAAAACTAAAAAAGGTAAAAACTAAAAGAACTAAAAAAGAAAAAAATAAATGACGACACTCAAAGAGAAAGCGACCAGGACAAAAGGAATGTTCGATTAGCAATCAACAAAGCACCGGGACACAGGGAGTATAAATGACGACCAGGACACAAGTAAAAAAAAAAATTAACAAAACTAAAAAGAAGGTAAAACTACAAAAAAACTAAAAAGAAAAAAAAACTAAAAACTAATAAAAAAACTAAAAAATCTAAAAATCTAAATAAACTAAAAAAGAAAAAAAAAGGAAAAAAATAAAGGAGAAAAACAAAACTAAAAAACGAATGTATATACAGACCGGTACACCGGGATACAAATGACGACCGGGACACAGGGAATATAAATAACGACCGGGACACAGGGACACAACTACAACGGGGACACCGGGGGAAACAGGGGGATATAAATGACGACCGGGACAAAAAAACTAAAAAGAAATAAAAACTAAAAACTAATAAAAAAAACTAAAAAATCTAAAAATCTAAATAAGCTAAAAAAGAAAAAAAAAGGAAAAAAATAAAGGAGAAAAACAAAACTAAAAAACGAATGTATATACAGACCGGGACACCGGGATACAAATGATGACCGGGACGCGGGACACAGGGAATATAAATGACGACCGGGACACAGGGACACAACTACAACGGGGACACCGGGGGAAACAGGGGGATAACCTGACAATCTATTTATATGCAAAGACAATGGGACAGCAAAGAATGTTGTATATTCGCAAGTTTTACGTAGTTAAAACCATATATATATATATATATATCTATATTCACAGGTGGGACATAGGGACACAACTACAATGGCGCGTAACTATTATGGCGCGTAACGACTTACGCGCGCGGGGGGGCTTGGGGGGGGCGCGAAGCGCCCCCACCAACTAGGTGTTGGGGTGGCGCGAAGCGCCACCCCAACAGCTAGTATATATATATATATATATATATATATATATATATATATATATTTATATATATATATATATATATATATATATATATATATATATATATATATATATATATATATATATATATATATATATATATATATATATATATATTCGATTCAATTCATTTATAACTTGTCAATGCAAAAAGGGGTGCAGATCCCCTAAATGACAGAATACAATATAAGGGGTAAAAAGAGAAAATAGAAGGAAATTTGTACACTGAACAAAAATAAGTAGGTTTTACAATCATAAGAACATAATAAAAAGATCCATAACGTAATGCAATCATGATAGAAAATATTTAAGACATAACTCATAAGAATCATATCCTGATCATAAGATCATAAAAATAGAGAAGACCAATCGTGATTAAGTTTACTGGCGGAAGACTTAAAATATTTTACTCTTTTATCAATAATTGTAGATGGGAAGGTGAGCTCAAATTCTTGAGACAAAAAAGAGTTACTAGTCTAAGGGGGCAAATACTAAAGGAATTTAGCAAATTTAAAATAAATCAGGTGAACAATTTTTTTTTAAGCAGGAAGTAGTTGCCGAATAAAAGATAGAGCAGGAAGATGAGGCACAGTTAGACGATTGTAAAGTTTAGAAAATGGAAACGACTAAGGCGTGTAATATTAGAGACAAGTGACGCATAAGCTATCCTTGTATTTTTTTTCAAGATTTTGGATGGAAAGCTTAATAGTTTTTTTTAATTGAATTTCCAATGGGCATTCCCGGGTAAATAAGGCTTTTAGAGAGGGGGGATACAAGTTTCAGTAAGTTGGAGGGATTTATCAGACCATCATTTGAAACCGACAGCTGCAGTTTTATCCACATTAAAACTTAAACCTATCTGCTGGTATTCTAGTTTTAACTTGGAGAAAATGTTCTCACAACCTGAGAAAGTGCTTAGACTTCGATTATTCAGGATGCATCATCAGTATGCTTAGTAAGTAAAGACACGTCTAAAGCCCCTAAGTAAATACAGATGGATTCAATAGAACTTTTGGCGAGAAGGTGAGAAAATATTTTAAAAGAAGTGCTAAAAACGATTAAAAGCCGATACGATCGACAATCATCGAGATCTTTTTCCCTTTTTTGGGTATAGGCGTAATCTGCCGAATATAAAACTGTTGAGGCACAATACCAGAAGAAATAAACATTTGAGAGGTAATTTTTTTTAAATATATATTTGTCAAAAACTAAGAATCTTAGTGCTTACTTTAAATTTTGCTATGAAGTAAATTTTTTTCAATTAAAAAGTTTCAAGTGTATTCCTTTTTTATCAGCATTTCTGGATTTATAAAGAGTCATTTATAGTTAATTTTTACTCTCTCGTATGAATTAAAGTCTTTTTTTTAAGCCGATATTTTCAGCATTGTTTGAGATTGTACACAGACAGAGTCCGATTGTTTGTTACTCTCCCTTTTCAGTTAATTTGAATGTTTCTTTTAGAAATTGACATCCTGTTTAGTTAGTATTTTAACGTTTCAATCAGTTTTAAACCTATTTAAATAATATCTTAACCAAACAAAGAAAATAATTTGATATTCTTTTTTTCACACGATTTGCTTTTAGGCTGGCATAGACTGTAGAAATTGCTTAAAATCTTGGGGAACTTTTTGTTGAAATTAGAACCTCTGATCAAGATGGGATGGAGGTGGAGGGTATGCTATTTTGTTAACGACAGGTGGCTTAACACTATGACAAGCATGAAGTATGCAAGCAGCGTACAAGCATACAAGCATGAAGTACTAGTAATGATTTTTTCTTTAGGTCGTACAGGGCACTATGGTACGGGATAGACAGCATGGTCCAGTTGTTGAACTAAACAGGTTACAAGTTTGTCGCTATCGTAGCAAACAAGGTACTGGCCTGGCCGGCTCAGATGGTTTAAAATCTGTTTTTGGGCAAATGACACTCAAAATGAGCCAGTTGACTCCTGAAATACTAGCTCTACCTCATAGGAACTGGAAAGTCAAGTTCGTTGGTAAGTATCTCATAGGCTGTTTGTATTTGGACATGAAATGAAGGTTCTAAGCTTCTAAGACAAGGATCCATAGTGATTTTGAGAGACAACCGCGTAAATCAAATTTATAACTTATAAACGATAGAATATCCTCGGGGCTGAAAAATGAAAGAAATAGGGTAGAAATAAAATGCCTTTTGCGGAAATAAATATCCCCTGCATATAAGAATCTGCTAAGACCTATGAAATTGTCCCATTATCAATGGTGCTAGTTTGGACGATATCTGGATTGTCAGCTACATTTTCGATTCGATATTATAATTAAATCATAAAATTTAAATTTTGGAGCCGCCCTCTCCTGTTATATATTCTTTCTTTTAGCAGAATTAAACAAAAAAAAAATAGGAAACGACTGGGTTGTGTATTTTTCTTCTATCTTTTTTTTTATTGTTATCATTACATGCAATAAGGAAACAAAAAATAATGGTTTTTAATACTGGCTCGGAAGGATAGGGAATAACACGCACAGTTACATCATTTTGTGAGGATATAGTTGGAGTAATCCCTGAGAGTCAGTGCTATGTTCTTTCCGTACTTAAGGAAATTTGTCTGTCTAAGAACTACAGGCTCTCTAATAAAAAAAAATAACCTTCAAAGCTATTATAGGCTCTGAAACTGTTGAAACACGCCTGCGTTAACAATAAGCACTTCTTCCAGTGATCATCTTAATCTTGTTTGGATTTGTTGATTCTGTCTCGCGAGACTACGCTGTCATTTGCATCTGCTTCTTCAGATTCAAATGCTAGCATGGGCAAATCAGTCTCTGGCTATGCTGCAACCTGATCAAGGCCTATACACATAGAGAACATTTTCTCTAATATAACCATTTCGGATATCTTCAGCAATATTCGAAAAAAAAAACTTTGTCTAGTAATTACTTTTTTGCAGCAATACTGTCCATATTTTCCATGAATACATGATTTTTTCTAGAGTAACAAAAACTCCAGTCCTTTTATTTGTCCAGTGGTAAAGTTGCATAATGAATTATAGGACAGGGGAAAATTGCTAAGTATTGACGAGAATCTCCAAAGAAAAATTATGGGATTTATGTGTAGTACAACATCCTAATATATAAAATTTCACACTGTAAAAAAGAAGTGTCAAGTAATTTGATATCTTGCTTACAATTTTTTGTAAGAGTGAAATATTCAAAAATAGACTGAAAGAAAAGGAAAACCAAGCCATCTATAAGGTTGGAAAAAAAGACACTAATAATTCTTGACTAAGAGGAATTGTTTCTTTTTGCAAATAACTAATAGTCCTCTAAATAAAAGGTATAAATAAAACTACCTTTTGATTCTTGTCTTTTCTTTCTTTTTTTTCCAATTTTTAACGCTTCAAAAATCTTATCTAAGTGTTGTTGTGTATTTATAAAAAAAAGAAACAATTCAAAAATAGTCTTCTTTATTATGCATTATGCTTTATTCTATTTTGCTCCTCTTATACATTATTAAATTTTATTCTCAATCGTGCCTGACGTAAACGTTTAGCCTGCTGCGTTTAATCTTACATACATCAAGTTAATCAAACCGTCTATTTTAGTTGAAAAAGGTTTTTTTTTTTTCGTAGGCGAAAGTGTTGACGACTGTGGTGGT
>NC_088867.1:27037860-27040281 GCF_032884065.1 Artemia franciscana | reverse complement strand
TAACAAATAGACGTTGTAAAATACTTGCTAATGGTATCTTATCAGATTCATTCGATGTAACTTGTGGGGTGCCCCAGGGATCAGTTCTTGGACCATTACTTTTTTTTAATTTATGTGAATAAGTCAGAATGGAAGCAAGTTCAAATTCTTCAGAATAAAGCTATACGTGCAATTTGCAAGCTTGAGCCTCGTCAGAGTGTGAAGGCGTTTTTAATAAGACTTAAGATATTAAATGTGGCTCGACTTCGAGAAAAAAAGATTGCCGAAACTTTATATAAAGTAAGCACAAATACCGCATCTGAGTCGTTTATGTCAGTTTTTCGAAGGAATGATGAAATTCACCAACATGATACTCGGCATGCATCGCAACTAGTTAGAGAAACGAGACGTCTCACGTCATCTGGTTTTTCAATTAGATTTACCGGACCGAAAATATGGAATTATTTGCCAAATACTTTGAGAAATGCTGATAGCCTACCAGAGTTCAAAAGTAAGATTAAAAGCTTCTTAATGGAAAACATTGAATTAGATCCTAATTTCTTTTACCGATAGTTCTCTATGTTTTGTTTTATTAATTTACGTTTGTTTTCTTTTCTTTTCCCTACTTCTTCTTTTCTCTTCTTACCTTATATTTCTATTCTTGATGATTGAATGAATACTGCCACCCGTTACGGGCAGTGCTCTCTTAGGGTTTAGTTAGTTTATAGTGTGTGATTTGTTTTTTTTTGTTAATAAACGAATTGAAAAATATATAAGTTTTATTGAGTTTAGTCATCCCATCAAAGGTTACGAGCCTGACAAAATTTGCCTGATTTTCGAAAAAAGGGGGAACCACTCCCTAAAAGTAATAAAATCTTAATGAAAATCACACAATCAGATTCAGCGCATCAGAGAACCCTACCCTAGAGGTTTCAAGCTTCTGTCAGCAAAAATATGGAATGTCATATTTTTTCCAGAAGAAAAGATCACGGTTGCGTGTTTATTTGTTTTTTTTTTTTTTCCCCACGGGTGATCATAGCGACCCTGTGGGCCTCAAACATTGGGATTATAAATTAAAAGTAAAGTGCCTTTTTTTAAG
This sequence comes from Artemia franciscana, assembly GCF_032884065.1. Lineage (NCBI taxonomy): Eukaryota > Metazoa > Arthropoda > Branchiopoda > Anostraca > Artemiidae > Artemia > Artemia franciscana. The sequence goes on along the minus strand of NC_088867.1, from coordinate 27,039,203 downwards.
TGGCCGAAAAAGTTAGAGGGCAACTACGCCACTTTTTCCCAAAATCGCCTGATCAAAATTCTGAGATTGCTATTTTGTTCACCATAGCTGAAAGGACTAATAACTATGTCTTTGGAGATAACTTGACCACCCCAGCCCCTGGGGAAAGGTCTTTAAGTTAAAAAATTTGCACGTTGTTTACGTATAGTATTTGTTATTGGGACGAATGCATACATTTATCGGGTGGGGAGGTGAGCAAGAAGTTTTTGCAAAGGAGGAGACTTTGCACGCAGAGAATTTTCTATGGAGAGGGAATTTTCCAGGGGGTGAGCTTTTCAGGGACATTGTATACTGGGGGAATTTCCCAGAGTTCCTATACGAAATCTTTTTACGTGTCTAGCTTTCTCTTTACTGACTCATTTTACGAGTACAGGTGTTAAGAGTAATTGCTTGGGGTAAATTTTCACCAAGATCAAATTGCCCACAGGATATTTCCGTGGGGAGGGGAATGTTTATGTGGAGGTGGAGCCAGATTTCCTGGCGGTATTTAAAAACGATTAGAAATTAAATATAAAAAAACAAGTTCTTTCAACTGAGAGTCAGGAGCAGTATTGAAACTTAAAAGAAACGGAAATTATTAAGTAAGCGCTGCCTCCTCCACAACACCTGGCTCTTTACGCTGAAGTTTAAATTTTGTCCCAATTCTTTAAAAGCGACTTCATAAACACAAGGGTTGTTTAATTAGAACAATAAGTAACTCTTTCAAAATTACCGAAAAACTTTATCGTGAAGAGCGAGGTGTTGTGGACAGGGCAACCTCCTTAGCATACGTAATAACTTAAGTTCGTTTGGAATTTTAATATTTCTACTTACTTTCAGTTGAAAAAACTTTTTTTTTAATTTAATCTGCAACAAGGCTTTAAGTAAGTCAGAAGATTTGAAAGCGGGTAGTCAGTACAGGAAAGAATTACTGATAAATATCAGCAGAAAAGACAGTAAAGAAATAGAAGGAATATTTAAAGTTCCCATCAACTTTATTTTTTTTACAGAATAGAATAGACTCTAAGGAATTACTTTAATTAAATAAAATTAAGACGTATACAATGATTTTCACTTTAGCACAAAACTGGAAATTTCTATAATTCTACATTAATTCATTATCAAAATTTGTTTTGGTCTTCAGGGAGCATCTATAGGCTAAAATTATTGTCTTTTTTATCGCTTGTATATTTGTGTAAAATCATTACAATTATTATTAAATAAACCCTTAAAATAAAGGAATTAAATACATTATTTTCTGAAGAGACATCTTAAGCACTGGTCTTCCATAACACAAAAAAAAACATGAAAAAGTCAAGATTCTG
>NC_088867.1:26992467-27037760 GCF_032884065.1 Artemia franciscana | reverse complement strand
GACACGTTATCTTGACAAATATAAAGGGCGTTTTATGTTTAAAGGAGCACGGAAACAAGGGCAATAAACTTTTCCCCTGTGGATTAGGTTCTCTAGGTCTAGTCAACATGACCTGGAAATTTTAAGCTAATCAAAGAAAAAAAATGTTTGACCCATTATAGGGTGTCACGGATCGATACAGCTCATTTTTTCAGAATTAGTTTTTATGTTCTTAGGTCTATTTTGATCAGTCAACATGCTGTGTAATTTGCAAGCCAATTGGAGACAAGAAAAATTCGAATTTACTTTGGGCACCGCAAATCATTGCTATAATCAAATATCTTCTGTGATACATTTTGTCTTCGTTGGAGATCATATTTACATCCTTGTAGGTTTTCTGTCCCTGCTTACATTCTTGTAAGTCTGTCTCTTATGTTGTGGGCTGATTGTAAACAATCGATCAGTATTCTCGACCGAAAAGTCCAAGGTCCCTTTGACCCAGGGACCTGAAATTTTTGGTTTCTTTTTCCGGGCCCGATTTTCAGGTGAACCAATACTTCTTATCAATTAATTTTGTGCGGCTTTGTGTTTCCTTGGTCCAAGGACTTGCAGACATAAAATTCAAGCCGATCAAAAGAAGTTTTTTGGCCTATTTTTAAGTCGCATTTCTGGAGGAACGGGCTTCAACCTTTTTTTTTTTTTGTGCATCGAAGATTTCCTTGGTTCAGGAACCGGCAGACTTAAAATCGAAGTTTCCGTAAAAAAGGACTGGTTGGGGGGGGGATCAAATTGGTTCAGATCAGGATTTAGTTTTTCGGCACTTATTGGGCCCCATTTTTGAGAAAGCCATGTCCCCAATCTAAAATTGTTTTGCAAATTAGGAACCCCTTGGTTCAGCGATGTAAAGCCTGTTGGTCGTTTCTTTGTCCCCCGTAAGAGTATTCCCCTCTCAAAAAAATTTGAGGACCTTACCCTAGATCCACCTGTGCCGCCAAAGGCACCTAGGGCATCAAAAAGGAGCAATCTTCTTGATGCCAATCATCAATCTTCCCGAAAATTTGCTGTTACCAGTATATCCTCCCATTAAGGCTGGATTGAAGTGTTTAGGTATTATCTGTCTGGTATGTTCGGTGCCTGGTGTTTCTAGGTCTGCCTCTGCGGCATGAACCCGATGGTTTACATTTGGAGTGCTGCATTTGATAACCAAGGATTGTCCATACGTAGTACGTGGCCAAGGGATCCCCGTTGACGATCTTTTATTACATCCGCTCATTATTACATAATATCTCATTACTCTTATTACATTCAAGTTCAAGTTCCATTTATTTCCATAAAATAACAATAACAAAACAATATTTCATAAGGCTCAATGGCCCATTATTTGGGAAACGACATAGAATAAATAAATAATGTCAAAACTTGGCATAAACATACTAAATAGCGTCAAAATATAAATCTATAAGGAAAAGAAACCAATTTACCGACAGTCCCCACGAAACAGCGACCCTCCTCTCACCCGAAAATAAAAAACAGTTTAAATTCTCTACGTCATCGAGGATCCAACGCTAATAAAACAACAACCCTAAAAAATAAACATAAAATAATTGAAAATTATTTAATGTTTAGCTTAATACCAAAAAATTTTCATCTGTCTCTTAAAGGAGCCAAGTGTTCGTGACTACCGGATCTCAGGAGGAACCAAGTTCCAAGCACGCCCCACAGTCACGGAAAGACCGAAGTCTGAACGAACCAAAGGAGTAGCCGGAATCGTCACATCCTCCCAGTTTCGAACTGTGCACAAATTTACTTCCCCTACTAGTTTAAGTAATCCAGACAAACAACATGGTAGATCTCCCTGGAAGTATTGATATGCCAACGAAGATAAAGATATAACATAAATATCTTTAATCTTAAGGAGGTCAACATGAGTGTCTGAAGTCAACTTGAGCACTCTTGCCGCTTTCTCATGAAGATGGTCAATAGGAGCAAGTACAGAAGGAAATGTATACACCCACACAGACGAAGACTAACATTATAAGGGTAAATGAGAGAGAAAAATAAGAAACGGATGGTAGGAAAAGGAAATAAACGCTTTAATTTTCGGACGATTTCAAGTCCACTGGAAATTTTCACTCTTATTAATTGAACGTGGCACTTAAACGATAAACTTTCATAAAAAAAACTCCCAGGGATCGCACTTATCAATACTTTTTCTGTGATAAGTTGACCGTCTTCAATGAGAGACTTAGGGACTTCTGGTTTCATGGATAAGATAAGATAAATTTTATTTTAAAAATGTATACAAAACACTTTGCACCACCTGCTAAGAAAGCCCAAAGGGTTTGTTGGCAGCAGGTGGCAGTCTTCTCTACTATAGTACTAGTCTCTACTACTAATAGTACTAGTCTCTACTACTACTATATAGTACTAGATACAAACATATAGACTACATGCATATACATAAAAACATACTATTCTTTTGCAAGGAAAAATCTCCTAGCTGCAGCCTTGAAGGATTTCAGACGACTCGAATTTCTTATTTCAATTGGAATAATATCCCATACAGAGGGAGCAAAATTTCTAATTACAATAGAAGCTAAAGCCGTATTTCTAGATGGGTGTACCAGATTTGATGCCCCTTGTGTATCATGGCTATGGAGATCACTATTAATTGGAAAAAACTTTTGAAAGAGGAGGGAAGAATATTATTGATCAATCTTTATGTGAAAATACTAAATTGGTAATCTCTTGTTTCTGAAATATCAAAAAGTTGATTCTTAGTGTAAAGTTCATTAATATTATGAGCAAACAAAGTTTTAGGTGACAAAAGTTTAATGGCTTTATTTTGGATCTTTTGGATTTTTCTATAACAGGACACAAAGTTACTAGCCCACACAGAGCAACCATACCAAATGTACGGGTAAAAATAGCGAAATAGAGCAATCCAATAATTTTTTGGGATACTAGGTTGTTAATTCGGCGAAGCACACCCAGAGATCTGGACAACTTTAAAGCTGTAATATTTGAATGTGTTTTCCATGATAGATTTTCATCAATCATAAAACCCAAATATTTTGTTACCTTTACTTTTTTTATTTGATTTCCGTTTATTATTAATTCTAAATTAGTTTCAATACTAGATATCCGAGAAAATAAAATGTAATTAGTTTTAGTATAATTTAATGTCAAAAGATTGAAATCTGCCCACTCAATAAACTCGGCCATTGTCTTTATTATTTTATCAAAAAGTAGATCAACTGATAGAGCAGCTACGAGTAAAAAATATCGTCTGCAAATAGGATTATACAAGCCTGTGACAAGTAATACTTAATCCAATTTATAAAAATTGAAAATAGAAGATGACCCAGTATCGAACCCTGGGGTACTCTTCAAGTTATCGCACTAGTCACAGAAGCAAAACACCCATTCATCGCTATTTGCTTCCGGTCATCTATTTGCTTCCGGTCGCACCGTTTTTTTCCAGCTCAAGTAATGGCTATTTATGTTAAATCGTGTCAAAAGCCTTCTTCAAATCCAGGAATAAAGCAGCTGGAATTAGAACCGCTTTAAACGACGTACATACCCAGTCAACGAGTTTTATAGTTGCCATTTCTGTAGAATTTTTTCTAAAACGAAATTGAGTATTTATAATAATTTTATTATTTTCACTCAATGTAATCAGTTAGCCTGGATCCAATCATCTCTTCATATATTTTTTAAAAGAAAGGGAGGATAAAAATAGGTCTTTTGTTTGAAGGTTCGTCTCTCTTACCTCCTTTGTAGTATGGTATTATTTTAGCGACCTGAAACTAAAACTGGGAGGAAATTAAAACACGCAATGGAAAAAATTTCAAAAAAACGATATTAGTTTATGTTGCTTGACTACGTGAACTGTTGCAGCAACCATTGATCGGCCTTGTCATTATAAATGTCATGGGAGCAGCCCTTTAGTTTTGTGTTCTTGATATCAACGAAGTGCCAAAATGCAGCTCTCTTACTTAAAAGGTTAAGTTTCTTGCGGTGGGCCCAGTTTCTAATATCGCTGTTAAGTAAAAGCATAGGATAAGCCCCCATTTCTTCAACAATAAGAGAGAGATTAAGCTTAGGAGACATGTCTGATAGTAACATTAGTTTCAGTCTTACTCTACTTCACAAACAATTTTACTCTGCTTCAGTTCTAATCTTAGACAAATGAAATAAAAAACTCAAAGAAAATCATAACTCAGAATTGAACGGCTTATAAAAGTAGATGACAGCACAATCAAACTCCTGGGAAAATTATTCGTTTTAGAATCTCTATAAAGTCATCTACTTATTATTCTGAGAAAATACTTGCTAAAAGATAACAAACAAATATTGGTCCAATAAGAGAGGCACAATCACTTCAGCCGCCGTTTACCCGTCCCATTCAATCAAACACTTTGAAAACTATAGGTTCTATCACTATCTTAGCTCTATGACTATCTATCTTGGTTCTACAGCCCTAAGAATGACGCATGGACGGATAATGGATAGACACATCTATTAAAAATGAGCTAAAATCATTTTTATACAATCCTAATAAGGGGCGGATTGATGCCAGAATTGCCTTTCACTCATTTGGACTATCTGTCTTGGCTTTTTCTACAGTTAGCCATGACTTGAAGCTCCCACAACTACTCCATTTTAATTCAAAAACAAACGGGCGATGGGGTCAGAAACGCAACGTTTATGGCTCTCTAAGTTTGAGTTATCTATATTTCAGTCTAACTTCATTTCTAAGCTGTGGCCTGCCTGCTTATCAGCTTGAGCGGAGCTTTCCGCAGTCATGGCTCGATGAAACAAAAGTTTGATGAAACAAATGCATGATAGGTCTGAAGGTTTGGATTACTGAATTCAAATCTGACGAGTTTTCGAGCCGTCCTAGCTGAGTGGTAAGCGCTTCGGAATTGAAACACTGAGGTCAGGGGTTTAAGTCCTGGTGTCACTGGTTATTTCGTTTGGGGCGGGGGTCAATGGTTTGACTCTGTAAGCTCAGCTGGAATCGACCCAGCTCTGAAAGTTTACCTGGAGAAACCTGGGGGGGAACATGGGAAGCGCCGGATGATTTTCTCAGCCACTCATTGCCCTCCTGGCCGAAAACATCAAATCAGGGGATTGGTACCTGTGCAACGTAAACCATTGATCAGCGTGCGAAAAAATTTTAAAAGTTTTTTTTAGAGTTTTAACCAGTTTGTTGCAACCACAATAATGTGCCTATTTCCTCGCTAATAGTGTCGTAGATTTTCTTCTGGTTCTGAGTTTAAATCGCTCACAGATATATTTTAGAAGCTTTGTGGTTTTATGTATACTTGATCAGTATCAAGGGGCAAAGGCCTTTCTATTTTTAATTTGACTTGCCCATGGTGTTTATTGAGTATTAGATCTTTTTTAGTTGGGAGCATTTATCAAAAGGATTATAGAAAATTCCATTACCAAATACCTTTCTAATGCTTATCTTAATAAATATTCCAGGAAAACTTCCCTTTTTAATCTCTTTACGTGTATCTTCATCCTTTGTAAACAAAACAATAGCCGCTTTGATGCATTTTAGGACTCGAGTATTTTTACGGCATCTCAAACATAATTTGATTGTTTGAATTTCGCCTTTGCTTTTTTTTGGTTTAAAAATACATCATTATGCTAATGACCACTAGAAACAGACATAATTTCACTGTTCATATAAGAGTGAAAATAAAATTTGTGATGTTTTTCGCTAGAAAATCTTCTGCTACTACTATATTGAACCACTACTACAACTGCTACTACCACATAAGAGAAGGGCATTAAGATTAAACTTTCGGAGAATGTTGAACTAAATCGAAACATATTTTGGGCATCCTGATTGTCAAAAGGACGTATCAGCAATGATATAGGAACGCCTTAGAGCATTAAGTCGAAACTTTCAGGCATGTTGAGAAGATGTTGAACTAAGTCAAACCAGACTATATGCATGCAGGTTATCAAAAGGGCGTATCAAAAATATCCAAGGAACGGCTTAGGGTATTAAGTTGAAACTTTCAGGGCATGTTAAAAGAAATGTTAAACTACTACTGCTACTACTATTACTGCTGCTATGACTGATATTACTAGTGTCTACATTGAATCTTAGGAAGGTTCTCTCACTCTGAAGGATAGCAGGGAGTTAGGAATAGAAGGTACAGGGGAAATTGCCGCTGTGTTTAGCGTGTGATTTATAACGTTTATTTTTCAACCCCTTTCTAAGACATCAATCCTTCTAGGAGAGATATTATATTACATGTTTATTATTGAAACTTGTAACTACCCCCGCTTAGAATTTTTCAGACAGATAAATATAACTGACGCTAAATCAATTGCGAAAATGTCGCTATTGAATGTAGAATAATTTTTGTTCGTTTAAATTTTAATCTCACCCTTTACTTTCATTTGTAATTGTGTTGCGAGAGCAACACTTTGGTTTTGTCGTGTTTTTTTTTTTTTTTTTTTGTTTCTAGCACTCCGATTTCAGCTTATTCCTAGAAAGTGGTAAGGGTCTAACCTCTGCGGTTTTTACGGAAAGTGTGGACCTTAGGCTGGATTGATGAATGTGACTTTACATTTTGGAAAGCTTCGTAGAACTCTTGCCTGGGGCCAAAAAGGATGGTTTTTGCTTGTCCTTGAGCCAGAGCCTATAGTGTGTGAAGTGAAGAGGAGTTGTATAGCCTATGTCAGAGAGGACTATCTGAAGTTATGCAGTTAAGCTTTCGTTTCATCAAACCATGTTTCTGCTTTCGAGTGGAAAGCTCCGTTCTAGCAGGCAAGCAGGCAGGCACCAGTTTCAAATTGAAGATGGACTAAAATCTATAAGTGTTAAATATATGCGACAGTTACCCTGCCCCACAGCCAATATATCTTCTTTGAGTGATAAATAGAAAAATTTAGAGAAGCAAAAAAGCGGCATTTTCCCACGGGTCCGAAAGTGCTGCCGTGATTTCGGCTGAGTTTATCATTCGGTTTTTCGCACTTGGGACTGTGGTAGAGAAATGGTATCAGATGTGCCTCTTAAACTTTAAAATTTCTCTCATTGTTAAAGAAATTAGAGTTTATCCTTTGCTCCTTTCTAAGTGATGACGATAGAAAGTTGGCCTACGGCAAAAAAGTCAACTTTTGAACTAAGACAGATAGATTTTTTTTTTCGACGGCAGTCGATAGCTTTTGATGAGCTGATTAAAGTATATGACATCCATTTTTTGTACAAAAATTCCTTCATGAGATATACCAGTTTGAAAGTTTAAAGGGGTTGACAACTTCAGTAGTAAGGTACACACTGAAACCAAAAATAGGCCTTCATAATACCCAATAGGTTGTATAAGATGTCGCAAGTTTTCACCAGTCCCGATGTCTACGATTGAAAAGGATAAAGTTCAACCGTCTGCAAAGTCAATTTAGTCCCTGTTTTCGATGTTCTGTATTTCTTTAAAACCTGACTTAACCTATAGCCATGTGAGTACGGATTGTGTCATCAGTTCAGGAAAAAACTCTTTTTGGAACATATCATTTTCAGAACCTAAATGGGTTGACAAGTTCAACGTGTAACAGATAGCGAAGAAACAAAACCAAAGTGTTACTCTGTGATGAAGGGTTAGCAGATTTTGGTAGTTGGTATACCTATTATTTTTTGCCAGTGTATTTCATGGTCGAAACGATATGGTACCATGTCTATCGGAGGGAAATGGACTTGTAAGTAGTTATTCCTTCACGAGATACAACATTTTGAACGTTCAGATGGGTTGACAACTTCAGTAGTAAGGTACACACTGAAACCAAAAATAGGCCGATACCAATTGTGAGACATATAGGGGAGTTGTAAGCAACAGTCGCATGAGGGGTTCGCAACTCTTACTAGTTGGTGTACCTATTTTTTGTTTCCGTTGTATTTGATGGTAAGACCAATTTGGTTCCAGTGGTAAGACATGTAGGGGACTTGTAAGTAATAATCGGCTGTAAGGCTACAATCATCTTTAGCAATGAGGAGTTTGCAGCTTTTGCGAGTTGGTGTACCTAGTATGTATTTTAGCATCCTTACAGATTAACAACTTCAGCGTTTAGTCGCAGCGAGGAAACAAAACCAAAGTGTTGCTCTCGCAACACTTTACTCGGCGAAGCCGAGCAAAGGTTGCCGCAACACCTCACGTTGCCCATGCAACGTAGATCTAGTTTATTTAGTTATCTAATTTATGCTTGTTTTTATAGCATATACACGGGGATCTAAATATTAGAGGGACTTGCATCCTCTAAGCCCCATACTCTTTCATCCATATATATATTTGTCTTTTTATCCAGCTTTTGTAATCTCTCTTTTTTTCCCCGGTGATAAAGGCTTCTGGATGTGAAGCTAAAATATTCGTTCTTTCATTACTATTGTAAAAAAGGTTTTTTTCTCCTTGTCTTAATTAAATCTTTATGCTTATTATATTTCATTTCCTTTTCTTTTAAATGAAAATGCAATGCAATCTAAAAAGTTATTTTGGAGGTACAAATATTTTGGAAGCCCAAAATTTACACCGTGATCTGAATATTCCATGCAATACCAGGAGTTTCGTCAAATATTGCTCAGGCTGAAGTCAAAAGGTAATTCCAGTCAAAAATGTTTGTTCGTTTTATTACTATTTGAAAGTAAATTTTATTGCTGTTTTTGATCAAACAAATAAATTATTTATTGTTAGTCTTCATCGACTTAGAATTCCCCTGGCTTATCTTTTTAACTTTGTCACGTAACCTGTTCAAACTTTCTGTACCAACTTTCGTACACTAACAGAAATACAATGTATCTGTATAACAGGAACTATCTTGTTTCTGCAAAAGCAACTGAACCTATTATTGAATATAATTGCCCAAATGTGAGCACTTACCCTGCAGTTGATGAGCAGTTTAGAGGTATGTGCCTTCTGTATCTTCAACAGCAAATGTCACGCTAGAATGCACTAGAGGTACCTAAAGCGTGAATCATGAGGCACTCACGACTATTTGAACCATTTTCCATTCTTCTTTTGACACACCTATAGAACGTATGCCGTGTCCTGTGCCTCCAACATTTCTCAAATTTTATACCTATGGATGGAATGTTGAATATTCAAAGAGGTTTGGCAGACATTCAGAATGGTAAAATTCATATAGGCTAGCGGTGTCTTCCTCGTGACCTTTGATTGATGACATGTGGTCACTTCATTGCTATTACCTTTATAATCCGTAATTGTCCGTAACTACTAGTTAGTCACAAGTTTTCAGCTCTGAAAACAATTACGTGACGTTACACAAAGATTACCTGATGCAAAGGAATTACGAGTGAAGCAAAATCAAGATTGAGTATCGCCCTCCTGAGTCAGAAAAAATATAAATTGTACTCCTATTTTACTTTTTTAGAGAATAACTTTCAGAATAACTGACGCGAAAAGGTTCAATATATGCATGCAAGCTATGATATAAGCTTCCCCCCTTCTATCTTACCTGAAGTCTCTTATTTGTTGCTTTTTTTCCAATTCTATTTTAAATTTTCCCTAATTTGTCTATAGTTTGTTTTCAATCAAAGGTGATTTCCCTCATATATTGCCTCTCCCTTAAAAAGCTTCCTGGCAATCCCTAAATCCGAAAAACACTTAAAAATTTTCATAAGTTGTCGTGTAAATAGTCTTTTTATTTTTCTTTCTCCCACCCCTTTTTCTTTTGTCACGCCTCTAAAATAAATCCCTACACACGTGCCTGATACACATAGCAATTAAAGTACATATTTATTATTCACCAGCAGTTTCGATAAAATTTGACACAACAGGTTGTATTTTTGCAGCACAGGGCTAAAATTGGGTTTTCTTGTTGTCAGTAACTTGTGACTAAAAATTGCCCTGATTCTGATAATCTATTTATTAATATTCAAATTTCTCGTCAAATAAAACAATGCATGATCATGTACAGTAAAAAATTATCCAGCAGTTTGTCGCTTGTTTTTCTTGCAAACAGAATTTTTGCATCTAGGATGTCCCACCCGAAAATCTTGGTAGATACTTTCTTTTACTTTCATCATAAGTCACACATTTTTTTTTAAATCTCACAATTTCGGTTAAATTTATATTAGGTAATCTTCGCAAATCCTGTAAATTTATTTCTACTGCAATTTCAAGATTCAATATATTCTAACTGGTTACAGTGCAGTTTATCTCCAAGATCGTAAAAACAAAATTTTTACTTCAGTACATTCAGAAAGGTTGCATTTATAATACTTTCGGGGTCACTTCCTGTTTAACTTCATCCAAACCCCTCTCCCGAATGAACGGATTTACAGCATATGGTATAATAATAATAATAATAATTTATTTTTGACCCGCTACAAAAAACCAAAGCGGAGTATCAATAAAAGAAACAAAACAAACACTACACAAAACAGAAAAAACAAGAAACTAAAGCAAACGAGTAAGGCCTCTGTGAGCGGGCAGATACTTATAAGTAGACTGGGGTATTTTGCCAGCTAGCTCCGTGAGCTTCGACCCAATATCCGGGAAACTATAAATAGACAAATGGATGCAGATACAATAGAAAACGGGAAAACCGGAAATAATAAGAACGAATTGAACTGATATCTTTTTTTATGAAAAATAGGGTAAATACCAGAAAGAAACAAAACCGAATGATCTGTAAAAACCGAGTACAATTTAGCAAGAGACTTTCTATTGTATCTACCTCGGTTAGCAGCAATATTAGAGCAACTTAATTGGATTTTCTTCTTGCAATCAGCAACAGCGAGAGTCTGTAAGGATTTTAGTGTTTTACTAACGTTAATTCCCAGCCACCGAAATGAAGAAACCGACGGGATAGAAAAAGATCCACAGATTAGAGGAGTAGTGATATTACTATTAAATGAAAGATATTCACACTTTGAAAGATTAAGAGAAAGTCCAATCGCATGAAGTTTAGATGCTACTGTTGAAACAGACAAAGAGAGCCCTTTTTTAGTCCTACTGATCAAAAGAATGTCATCCGCATGGGCAAGATAAGAAATATTTACAGAATTAAGGATGCAAGTAAGTGGGATAGAGGAAAGGACAGATGATATACAAAGTTTGAAAATAGAGGGGGAGAGGACAGCACCTTACCGGACCCCACGTCGAACTGGAATTTTACTATCTGAAACCTTCATATCCGTTTAATCCGCAAAAAGGAATTTGAATACCAATATCTAAGAAGAAAAATTACCGATATTTTGATACCGTGACTAAAAAGGGAAAAGATAGCTTGGGAATGCGTAACAGTGCCAAAGGCTTTGGAGAGATCTAAAGCACATAAATTTAACTCGAATCCCTTTTTAGTAGCCTCAGTAAGAACATTAGCCAAAACTCGATGAGCCTAATGGCAACCTACCCCAGCTGAAAACCCAATCTGATTTTCACCAAAATATGCCGAAGAATTAACTGATGGGAGGAGAAGATACTCAAAAATTTTGCTTATATTGCAGGAAACTGTTATTGGCCTGTAAGATGCACACTCAGTCGGAATCTTTCCTCTTTTCAGGATCGAAGTAACTCTTCCGCACAAAAAACTTTCAGGCACAACCGAGGTGCGTAAGCACATTTGAAACAGAAGTTGTAAAAGTTGGACTAGAGCTGGACAATCAACATTTAGGTGTTTGGCACTTATACCATCACAATCAATAGAGCTAGACTTAAGCTTCTTTATAGCTTGTGCCACCGAAACTAAATTAACTGGGAGGATCTGGTTCTGGCGGAGTGATATGGGAAGCGCAGAAATAAGAAACCTCATAAAAGTAGCATGAGCAAAATGGTTTATAGTGTTGAAAATCTGGTCGTAATATTTGCACCAAGCAGCAGGACTAATTGGGCTACTTGTTGACGAAGAGTGATCGATTTTATTTGAATTTACCACATTTTTCCAATCTAAATTACTTGCCGGGAATTTGCAAATTTTAGATTTTGCAGACCGTAAATACTTTTTATACTCTAATTTAGTTTTCTGTTTAAGCTGAAATACTACACCGCTACGTGATCGTTCGCTAGAAACCCAAATACGTAGCCAAAGTTTGGCTTTATTTTTCACTGATTTTAGACCCGGATCCCATGACCATTCAGGCTTCCGCGTATTAAATTTAACACGTTCTTCGGGAACAGCCACCCTCTCAGCTTCCTTCATGCATGATATAATATCAAAATAATATTTATTCAGAAAACTCTTATCATTTACAAATTTAGATCCAACCTGAAGTAGCTGAAAAGGAAAGGAGTTTGCTCTTTCTTTTTAATTTGCATTATTTCCGATTATGAAAAATTGTTGGTAATAGTCTAGAGATATATCCAGGCATTAGAGAAGGGGCTGATGTACAGTTTAACACGAAGCGTCTCTGAAAATCCACTAATTAGTACTTTTCTGAATCTAAAGAATTTTTTTAATGAATGTTTGGTTGTAGAAGAAGAGACAAACTGAACTACTGGTCGTAGCTAGTCTCAAGGCAGAATCGTCCACCAAGACTACTAATTTCCATATTTTCTTTCAGTTTAATTCCTAAGTCTTATAATTTGTTTTACAATTCTATATTTTAAAAATTTAAGTTTGCGCTCGAGTTTAAGGTGGAGGAAAAACTGCCTTTTCTGGACGTTTTGTTAATAGAAAGAGAAAATCGACTATTTTTCTCGATACATAGAAAACCAACTGGTAATGATAGGTATCTGAATTTCCACTCATACTACCCCGTGCCAGTAAAAAAGAAAAAAAATTCTAGAAAGTGGGGTGCATAGTATTCCTTGCTCTTGTGGTAGTTCTATATTGCCTGAACTAACCAGCATTTGCGGAGTCATCTTTCCAGCACTAGAATTCCATAGATTACATAATTGGAATCATAGGTAGCGCAGTAGCGCTCTCTAATTAAACAGAAAGTGGCTTTCTGGTATTTTTTTTCTCAAGCAGCACGTATGAAAGGAGTGGTCACAAACACTTTGGAAAGGACTCATTCAATTGGAAACCGAAAGTACTAGTGCCCTTTTTAAGAGTACTAAGTTATTGGCATGCTACCGTTTCCACTCTCGTGCCCTTTTAGCTACCGAATCCCCTACCCTCCCCCATATATCGTATCAACTTTGAGATGGCCATTTTGTCCAGAATCATCAAAATGTTCAATAAATACGCCTTTGATAACGACATTACCTCCCTGCCAAAGGGGCGAAGACTGTAAAAATATGCAAGTTGCCCTTTGGGTGTTCAGAAATGGGTGAGAGACTTGCATTTCTAATTAGTTGTATTTCGAGCAGGCTCTTATAGATCGTTCGCTATGTCAGTAGTATCCCTTCAATGGGTTTAACCGGGCCCTGCCCTGGTGTGCCATTGGAGTTGCTAGCCCCTCGTATCCAGCTGAATTTCTACGAGATTTAACATTTTCTTGGAACATTATATGCCTGTTTCCTCGACGAAACGCTTCAATAGTTATAAGCGGGCCCATTCACATCTGTCGTTACCACAATTTCTGGTTGATAAGGATATTTCTGGAATCATTATTATCTGAGTGTTGCTTGCCAAGTATGTTGCTCAATAGTTGTAGTGAGCTTGAAGTGAAATGATGTCTAATAAATGAAGTTTTGATTAGGATTCAAATATACAATTGGAAGAGATCTTTTTTACTTTAATGGTGTCGAGCCTATTATTGATTGTTCATAATTGACTATAACGACAACCGGTCAGATACTATTTTTGCTATGTAATGGTCCTGAGCCCAGCAGTTTTTCATTACTGGGGTTTGCGCATGAGTTTGAGTCCTCACATTCCCATCCAGGTCTCCAATGCCCCCCTCTAGGGCCCCGAGTCCCCCCAGAACCCTAATTCCCCCAGTTTTTTAACTTAATTTTTTTACCTATATTTTTTTAACTGAAATTTTTCAACTTTTTTTCTTTCAAGAATTTCAAGAATGACGCGCTATATGGCATTGCGTAAACATTCAAATTATTGGTGAAATAACACAATACGTTCTGTGACAGCCCTCACATCCTTCGAGATAACAACTGAGCCAACAACATTTTTAGTTTCTAAACAGTTCTCCATTGATCTTATGAAATTTATGTCTAATATATGAATCGATCGTGAGACCCATTATTACCTATGGTAAAAGAATGACGCGTTACTCGACTGAGCTAACAACTCATTGATGAAATTATGTTTTTAGAAATACGTTTTAAGGCAATAAGTATATTGTTTCTGGAACGCTGGCAAACTGGAGTTAAGTGTCACTACTTCGTAACAGGTTATTTGCGCAATCGATTTCTCAATTGGATATATAGTAAATGCAATCAGTAACTTGTTTCCGGGCACCTGTTTTGGTATCATTCTGAGAATATACATACCATGGTGATTTGAGATGCTTGTTGGACAGACATATTCTTTTGATGGTTAATGAAACTTGTTTTGATCACCAAAATTTTCGTTGTATGCTTAGTGGACGAGGACTGATTCTTCTGCAATTTCGATTTATCAAAGGAGATTTAAAGTCTCTTTAGTTACCGAATTGTGCATATTATCTATAGTTTAAAATCACCCTCCCTACTAGCCGTTCTTGAGCTATTGAAATCAACCCATTGATTATTTTTTAACTCGTTTTCTTATTATTCATTATCATTATTGATTATCGATTATCCAGTATTCGTTATTGGTTATTGATTATATCGATTATTAATTATCAATTATTGATTATCAATTACCGATTAGTGATTATCGATTGTTGATTATTGATTGATTTATTATTTTTTTGGAACCTAGAATTATTTTGGTACTTATAATTATTTAAAAACACAAATTCAGACACACGAACACACATACAGACACAGAGACATGAAAACAAAGGCTCAGTCACACAGGCACGGTGGCAGAGAAACAAAAAACACACAAGAAACCACAAAGTCAGACACACAAACACACAAAGATAGGAAAAGAGACATGCAAACAGACGCTCAGTCCCACAGGCACAGTAGGATAGAGACAAAAAACACAAACAGAAACACAAAGTCAGACAAAAACACACACAAAGATAGACAGAGAGACATGCAAACAGACCCTCAGTCACAGTGGCACGGTGGAAGCGAGACAAAAAACACATAAAACAACACGAATTCAGACACACAAACTCACACAAACAGTCAGACAGACATGCAAAGAGATGTTCAGTCACAATGGAACAGTAGGAGAGAAACAAAAAACACACACAAAAGCACACAGTCAGACACACAAACACACAAAGGCAGGCACAGAGACATGCAAACAGACGGTTATTCATACAGGAACAGTGGGAGAGAAACAAAAATCAAACAGAAAAACGCATAGTCAGATAAATAAAAACACAAAAGGAGACACAGAGAAATGGAAACAGACACTCAGTCATATAAGCACGGTGGGGGAGAGACAAAAAAGACACCCACAAACACCAAGTCAGACACACAAACACACAAAGACAGGCACAGAGACATGTAAACAGACGCTCAATCACACAGACAAGGCGGGAGAGATACGGAAATTACAAACACAAACAAATAGTCAAACACACAAAAAAAGGCACGGAGACATGCAAAAAGATGCTCAGTCAGAACAGGTACGGTAGGAGAGAGACAAGAAACACACATAAACACAAATTCAGACACACAAAGACAGACACAGAGACATGTAAACAGACACTCAGTCACACAGGCACGGTGGGAGAGACAAAAAAGAAACACAAAATCAAACAGACGCTCAGTCACACAGGCATGGTGGGAGAGAGACAAAAACACATACAAAAACACAAAGCTAGACACTTAAAGACAGATACAGAGATATGCAAACAGATGCTCAATCACAGAGGCACAGTGGGAGAGAGACAAACAACCTACCCAAAAAAATTTAAATCAGACACATATAAAGCACAAAGACAGGCACAAAGACTTGGAAAAAGACAATCAGTCTCATAGGCATGGTGAGAGTCACACAAAAACACCCTCAAAAACACAAACTCGGATATATAAACAAACAAAGAAAGGCACAGAGACATGCAACCAGTCTGCCAGTCACACACAAAAACAAAAAGTCAGACACACAAACACAGAGACATACAAACAGACGCACAGCTACACAGGCACGGTGGGATAGAGAGAAAAACACGCACAAAAACACAAATTCAGACACACAAACACCTAAGAACAGACACATAAACACAAAGACATGCAAACAGACGCTCAGTCACACAGGCCCGGTGGGAGACAGATAAAAAACACAAACACAAAGTCTAACGCACAGACACGCAAAAAAAGACACTGAGGCATGCAGACAGACGCTCAGCCCCACAGCCATAGTGGGAGAGAGACAAAAAACACACACAAAAACACAAGGTCAGACACACGAAGATACAAAGACAGACACAGAGACATGCAGACAGACGCTCATTCACACAGACAAAATGGAAGAGAGACAAAAAAACACACACAAAACCAAATATTCAGACACACAAACACACGAAGACATCACAGAGAAATGCAAACAGACACTCAATCACAGGGGCACAGTAGGAGAGAGAGAAAAAACACACACAAAAACACACAGACAGGCACAGAGACATTGAAACAGACGCTCAGTCACAAATGCACGGTGGGAAAGAGACGAAAAACAGACACAAAAACAACGAAGCTAGACACGTAAACATACAAAGACAGGAAAAGAGACATGCAAACAGAAGCTCAGTCACACAGGCATAGTAGGATAGAGACAAAAAAAAACAAACAAAAACACAAAGTCAGACACACAAAGACACAAAGATAGACACAGAGACATACAAACAGACGCTCAGTTACACTGGCACAGTGGGGGAAAGACAAAAACACACACACAAAAAATACAAATTCACACACACAAACACACAAAGACAGGCACAGAGACATACAAACAGATGTTCCGTCACGCAGGAACAGTAGGAGGGAGGCGAAAACACTCACACAAAATCACAAAGTCAGACACACAAACACACAAAGACAGGCACAGAGACATGCAAACAGACGCTCATGTACACAGGCACAGTGAAATAGAGACAAAAAAACACAGATAAAAGACAAAGTCAGACACTCAAACACACAAAGGCAGGCAGAAAGATATGGAAACAGACGCTCAGGCATACAGGCACGGTGGGAGAGAGACAAAATCAAACACACAAACATATAATCAGACAAAAAAACACACAAAGAAAACCACGGATACATGCAAACAGAAGCTCAGTCACACAGGCACGGTGAGGGATTTGAAATGATACACAGAAACACATAGTAAAACACACAAAGATAGGCACGGATATAGGCAAAACGACTCTCAGTCGCAGCAGGCACGGTGGGAGAGAGACCAAAAAACACACACAAACACAAAGTCAGACACGAAAAGACAGGCAAAGAGACATGCAAACAGATGCTCAGTCGCACAATCACGGTGGGAGAGAGAAAAATACACAAGTCAAACACACAAACTTACAAAGACCGGTAGAGAGATATGGAAATAGATGCTAAATCACACAGGCATGGTGGGAGAGAGACAAAAAACGCATACAAAAACACAAAGTCAGACACACAAACACACAAAAGCAGGCAGAGAGACATGCAAACAGACACTCAGTCATACAGGCACGGCGGGAGAGAGAGATAAATCAAACACAAAACGCATAGTCAGACAAATAAACATACAAAGACAGACACAGAGACAAGCAAACAGATGCTCAGTCATACAGGCACGGTGGGGAAGATACGAAAATCACACACACAATTACACAGTCAAACACACAAAGACAGACAAAGACAGGCACATTTTGCTTTTTCAAAAACTAGTATTCAATTTGTTGATATTTCAAAAATTAGTATTTATTTTTTTTTTGTTTCTTTTTTCAACTTCCTCTTAAAGTTTCTTGGTCAAGTTTCCTTGAAATTCTTCTCACATCTTAAATGAGTGGTTTTACAATAAAATTTAGACAAAACACACCAATGAAAGACTAAAAAGGTAACTCAGAAGAGACCAAATCATAACTACAAAAGATATCAAACCACCAAGTACCCGAGTAAACATCTCAAATAATTAGTTTAAGACATCACACACCCACGAAAGGCAAAGTAACCTAACTCTGAAAAAGCTCAAATAGCCAAGTAAGCATCCCAAATCATAATTTTCAAACGAGTGAAGCTTTGAACTACCAAAGTAACAATCTCGAATAATAAGATTCTGACAACACACCTATGAAAGGCGAAGAACCCTAGCTCGGCATAGGCCTAAATAGCAAACTAAACATCCCAATGGAATTATAAGAAATATAACATAGAAACCGCGAAAAAGCCAAGTGAAAACCCAAATTAATCAGCTTTAGACTCCACACACCGTCAAAATACTAAGAAACATAGCTCAGAATAGGCCAAAGTAGCAACCTACACATCTATAAACCTAAATTTAGCACAAGTCAAGCCACGAACGCCTAAGAAAGGATCAACAAGTAAAATCATAAAACATGCCAAACCCTAGATTTTTAACAATACAAAGACTGTAAAAACAAGCTAAATAAAACCGAATCATCAGTTCCAGACAAGTCAAACCACGAAATACCAAACTAAACATCCAGTGTCAGACAAGGCGCCTATGGCAGGGTAAGAAATCAAACTTGGAAAAAGCGAAATTATAAGTTCTAGACAAGTCCAAACTCAAAATACCAGACTAAACATCCCAAATTATAAATTTCAGACTACAAACACATCTGGAAGACAAAGAAATTAAGCGCATAGCAAACTAAACACATACACTCGAAAAGCTATGAAATATAGCTCAGAAAATCCCAAGATCATTACTTCCATAAAATCACAATAAAACCACAAACTAGTAAAGTAACTAACTTAACTAATAGTCTAATATTCGGACAACACACCTATGAAAGTCGAAGAAACCTATTTTGAAAAAGCAAAAATTACCAATCTAAAAATTCCAGTCATAACCTTGACACTATTCAAACTAGGAAATGCCAAAGTAACCAACTCGAATAATAAGCTAGAGATACCATACACCAGCAAAGACAAAGAAACTTAGCTCAAATTAGGCCAAAATTGCAAAGTTAATATCCCAATCACAAGCTTCACACAAGTCAATTCTGAAATATCAGACTAAATATCCAAATCTATAAGTTTCAGCCACCTAATACCCACGATTTTCTAAGAAATTTGACTGTAAAAAATCCCGAATAGCCATCTGAACACCCAAAATAATAAGCTTCAGTCACCACACACCCACCAATACCTAAGAAACCTAATTCTGAAAATGTCTGAACAGCCAACTGAACATCCTAATTCATATTTTTCAGACGAGTCAAACATCGAACTACCGAATTAACCATCGTTCACGCGGTATCTCACTATACCTCGCGGTGATTTGTCCCTTGCGCCTCCTATTATCCGTTCCTGACCCCCCGCTAGCCCTCAATATAAAAAAAACCCTCCCATGGTCACTAAAAATAGCCAAAAAAAAAAGACAACACGATGCCGAGATAGCTGAAACCCTTGAGAAACATAACAATCTCAAAAACAGGTAAGAATAAGCAATTTAAAACTTGAAATTTAAATAATCAAATGTTAAAATCACGAAAATACAGAAAAAAAGCAGTTAAAACTCAAAAAATGGAAAAAAAACGTTTAAAAAGTTAATAAAGGGTAAAATATAGGCAAAAATGTGTAAATTAAAAAGAGACAAAGAGGAAGGGTGGCCCCCAAACCCCAGAAGGACCT
Organism: Artemia franciscana; assembly: GCF_032884065.1. Classification (NCBI taxonomy): domain Eukaryota; kingdom Metazoa; phylum Arthropoda; class Branchiopoda; order Anostraca; family Artemiidae; genus Artemia; species Artemia franciscana. The sequence continues at coordinate 27,018,000 of NC_088867.1, read as the reverse complement.
CAAGATGGGTGAGGTCCACATAAGAACGGCAGCCTCCGTCCTTATGTGATGTCTTGAGGCGTGTCCTATGTTCCTAAACGATTTCGTGAGGTGCCCTCACTCTGAAATAGAGTGAGGGAAAAGGGCACGCGTAGAACTAGAAAAGTCTGGACTGTTAGCCTTAAAATGCCAATATGTCCGAAACATAAGAATCTTGAAAGGGATAAAAATACGCAACCTAAAAGTTGAAAATTAAACAAAAACGAAATGCTAAAAGTTGGAATTACAAAAAAAAACCGCAGTTAAACACGAAAAACAAAAAACTTATTGTTGAAACTATGAATTCAGAGAAAATAAGCAACTAAAACTTAACAAACGAAAACAAGCCTTTAGAAACCTGATAAATGGTAAAATATACCATAAAATATACCAATAAGCGTGAATTCAAGAAAGTTGAACAGCCCGGTCGGTCTCAAACCCTAAAACGGCCAGACCCCTTAAGATGTGGACACTGAGACTTTCCCTTTTTGACAGAAAATAATAAAAGAGTCTCAGCAAAGAGATGAGCAAAAAGGCGATAGGATATGGTGATAATGAGAAAAAAGGGGATAGGCGATGGTATAGAGTGAGGGAGGAGGCCCACGTAAGTCTAGAAAAGTCTGGGCTAACAATTTTCTAAAATATAAAAATTTTGAAAAAATTAAAAATACACAGTATAAAGTTGAAATTAAAAAATCAAATGTTAAAAATTGGAATTACAATAATAGCAGCTAAAACTTGAAAAACAAAAAACCGACTCTTAAAATTATCAAATCACAGGAAACAAGCAGTTAGAACATAACAAATGGAAAACAAAACGTAAAAACGCTGATAAATGATAAAATATGAGCAAAAAGTTTGAATTAAAGAAAGTTGAACATTATAGTTGGCTTCAAATCCTAGAAGGGTCAGGCCCCTAAAGTTGCAGAAATAGAGGCTTCCGTGCTTTTACAAAAAAAAAAATATAAGAATAAGCTAAGATAAGAAACTGAAAAAAGAACATCGAAAAGCACTGTTACCCTCAAAACCTAATAGGGACAACCCTCCCAGGACGTGAACATTGAGACTTCCCCGTTTTCTCAGGATAATAATTAAAAATGCCTAAGCTAAGAAATTAGAAAAAAGGCCGTAGAAATATTGCCCAAAATCCCCCTGAAATTGAGTGAAGGTGAAGTCCAAAAAGTCAGATTTGTGATCCTCAAAATGCCAATTTGTCCACATGCGTGTCATAAAACACAAGAATCTTGAAAAAGATAAGAAAAATTTAATATGTAAGTTGAAAATAAAAAAAGAAATGTTAAAAGTTGGAATTACGACAAAAATATGCAGTTAAAATGCACAAAAAACAAAAAGCGTTAACACTTAACAATCCTTAAACTTAATAAACAAATAACAACGTTAAAAAGCTGATAAATGGTAAAATAACAAAAATAGTAAAATTTAAGCAAAGAATTGTGAATTAAAGAAAATTGAATGGGGCGCGTAATCCCAAAACTCTGAAGGGTCAGCGTCCCGAACATGGAGTATTATACTTTCACTCTTTCAATTCGAAAGATAATAAAATATGCAAATATAAAAAATTCGAAAAATGCTTAGATCAAAGAAAGTCAAAAATCACGTTCAGCCTCAAACCCTAGAAGGGTCAGGCTCCCCCAAAGAGGTGGACATAGAAACTTCCCCGCTTACTCAGAAAAATAGTAACAAAGCCTAAACTAAGGAATCTGAAAAAAAAGGCCACAGAATATATTGTCAAAAAGTCGCTTGAATAAACTGATGGGGAAGGGCCCTCCGTGGGTAAAAAAGATTCAAAGTTGTAAGTCCAAGAAATGTCAATATGTCCCCAAGTTTGCCATGGAACATGATAGTCTTGACAAAGATAAAATAAGCAATATAACATATGAAAATAAAAAAACTGAATTGAAAATTTGGAATTACAAATAACACGCAGTTTAAACTAAAAAAAGCAAAAAAAAAGAATGTTAAATCATGAAATCTCGGAAAATAAACGGTTAAAATTTTACAACGGAAAAACAGAATGCCCGAAAGCTGGTAAATGGTGTAATATGAGCAAAGAAGCGTGAATCAGAGAAAGTTGAAAAGCACGGTCAGCCTGAGACCCTAGAAGAGTCAGCCCTCACCCCCCAAGACTGAGTCGCATTGAGTTGCAAAAGTTTCTCCATGATACAATTATAGTTCAATAAGGAAATATTGCCAGAATATTACGAGAAAGGAATAACGTATATAGTATAATAAGGAATATAATAAGGAATAAAATTTTTAAATTGGACTCCTAAGTTTGACTGAATCGGACACCCTCTCTTAGAAAGCAAAAGTTAGTGGATTTTAGGACATAAAGTGAAAATATGTTACAAATTCACCGTTATCCCATTATATGGTGCTACGATTTCCCCCTGGGCTTACAATTATCCATCCCTAACCCCCCGCTATCCTCCAATATAAAAAAAACTCCTACGACCACTAAAAATAGCTAAAAAAGACAAACTAAAGCCCGGATAAGAATCTTGGTTTAAAATGACTCACTGTTAAGTACTGGGAACCCAATTACTTAGTGTCATGATACATCTTAGACTTATAGATGCTGTAGAAAAATTTTAAGGGAAGAACGGTGTCGCTGTAGGAAAGGTAGAGGATAAGTGAACCAAATTTTCTCTTATGGATTAATAAATGAGAAGTGCCTGAGTCATCAAATACCTGTAGTTCTTAATTTTGCAGTAACCGTGTGATTCGGCTGTTAGAAGAGCTTTAGCTAAGGTCCTACTCTTACATGGTGTAGCAGATAAGTACATTAAAGTAATCAGTGCTATGTACAAGAATGACATTGAAGTGGTTAAAGTAGGAAATAAGTGTAAGTAGCTTGTTTCGCGTTAAATCAGGAACTAAGCAGGGTTGCATTCTATCCCCATTCATGAGGGTCATTTTGATGGACTTGTCCTAAGAAGCACAGCAAAGGCAATGAGAGAGCACAGAATTAAATGAGGAAGTAAAAGTCACCTAGTCCTAGAATATGCTAGTGATTTAAGCATTTTAGATGAAAATGTTAGCAAAATGAATGAAATTTTAGAGGTTTTGCAATTTCAGGGTGCAAGAATAGGTTTGAAATTTAATGTCAAGAACACTAAGTCGCTAAGACTAGTAATAAGTGAACGTGACGAGGGGATGATGGATAATGAGGAGACCAATCAAGGGGACAGCATCACTTATTTAGGTAGTATTAATAGTAGAGATGGAGGGTGGAGTGAAGATGTTAAAAGTAAAATAACCGAGGCCCAGGGCAGTTCATCACAGCTGAAAAGAAGTTTAGAAGAATAGGAAGAAAAGTCTGTGAACCAAGATAAGAATATTGGAAGCTACAGTGATGACGGTTGTCAAGCATGGTTCAGAAGTGTGGGTGCTCCGAAAAAACGGAGGAGGATGTGCTAAAAGTTTCCATGAGAAATTACCTATGGATTGTTTTCGGTACACGATTGACCGACCGCATTTCAAACAGTAACCTGCACGAAAAATGGGGTTCAATCTTGCTTTCTAGGGCTGTAACGTGAGTAAAGATATGATGGCTGGGACATGCTCTACGGATGTCGGGTGGAAATCGTCGCTAGGAAAGATTTAATGGAAATGTGAACTTCTTGAGAAGGTATAAAGAGGAAGGCTACGCACGGATTGGGATTGAGGAGGAGCCTGAAGAGGTGATGTTAGGCAGCGAGAAGATCGATCATGGGGGTAGTTTTCACTTACCAAGGAAGTATTATTAGTAAAGACGGTGGGTGCAGTAAGTTTAACTATAATAACCAGGGCTTGGTGTATTTTTCATAGCTTAAAAAATTTTTGAAGAATAAGAAGATAAGTGTGAACCAAGATAGAATATTGGAGGCTACAGTGATGACAAAGGTCCAAGCATGGTTCTGAAGCGTGGGTGCTCCGAAAGACAGAGGATTTGCTAGATGTTTTCCACAGAAATGGCCTACAGATTGTTTCGGCTACCCGACTGACTGGCCGTATCTCAAAGACTAAGCTGTGCAAAAAAGTGTTTGAAATGGTTGAAATGGCTAGGAAAAAATCTGCTGATGAAGAATGACAGATTTCCAAAGATTGCCCTTTTCGGCCAACCATCAAGGGACAGATGAAAAATTATGTTGTTCCCAAATGGGTTGGGAGGTTGACGAACGGAAATATTTGAAGAAAAACATCCCAAACTTATTGGCAAAGTGTAAAGCGGGATGTCTTGAACATATTAGAATGAAGGAGGAGCATCCGCGGCTGTGTATTCCTCAGGTTGCTTTGTGCTGTAGTGAGTTGTTAGTAGTAGTAGTAGTAGTAGTAGCAGTAGTAGTAGTAGTAGCCGTAGTCGTAGTAGTGGTAGTAATAATAGTAGTAGTAGCAGTATTAGTAGTAGTAGTAGTTGTTGTTGTAGCAGTAGTAGTAGTAGCCGTAGTATTAGTTATTGTTGTAGCAGTAGTCGTCATAGTAGTAGTTGAAGTAGTGGTAGTAGTAGTAGTAGTAGTTTTTGTAGCAATAGGATGGGGGGTCATGATGGTTTCAGCCCTGAAAAAGTCCACGATAAATATCCGATCCTTTTGAGTAATATCCCGTCCTGTTCAAAAGAGTCATTTGCGATTTACCAAACATTAATTATAATTGTCAGAATAAATATACAAATTTGTTATTGCTGAAATATTTCAGTAGTAGTATAGAATACCAAAATCCTATGCTTGCTTGTACAAACAAATGAAAAGTGGGGCGAGGAAGATACCCTGTAAAACTATTAGTTAAAAAATACCCCTTGAAAGTATAAAAACAATAACCGGAAAAATTTATTTTCGGCATTTCAGAGCCGTCCTCATCCAAGAAATATTTTAGTAGATGTTTTTTTTTTTTTTTTCAAAGACGATTATCATTGCCGGAGCATTTTTATAGGAATATTTAACTTGAATATGCACAGCAAGGGCTGAGGGGGGAAGGTGGTAGCATCCCTCATGTTTAGGAGAGGCCTGTGCCAACAGTTCTTATAGAACTGTAAACAAAAAGTGATCTTTGTTAATAGAAACCGAAACTTAAAAAAAAATATTTTGTTATAATAAGGGCTATGCACCAGTAAAACATGTATTGTGTACTTATTCTAATATGTAAAATTAATTGATTTCGAATTTAGTCCTTAAAAGTTATCAGCATAATAGATTTTGCAAAGTTTAGAAAAGGGTGAAACACCTTCAAAAAGGGGTATAATTTTGAGGCGAATTTAATGGATTTCGACATATCTGAGCCATTATCTACAAAAAACCTAAAGCCATTATCTACAAAGTAAAAAATTTCATAGTTTTCCTTGGAGGGATACCCATGCCGACGTTTTATTTTATCTGTTTTTCGTTTTGTTTTTGAGGCGTGATCGTATTAAACTAGTGAGCGTATGACATTGGATAAAGACTCATTCAAACGAAAATTTAAAGATTTTCGTACTAAATAAAAGATATCCCAACGCAGTAGTGCCGGTTTCTGACACTTGCATCCCTTTACAAACTTTTAATCGGAAATTTCTTTATTTGAAGGCAATAGTCCATCATAATTAAAAATGTTTGCTTGTTTTATTGCTGTTTGCGAGTCATTTTTATTGCTTTGCTTTTACAAAATAGATTAATTATCTATTTAGTAACTTTTCAGCAATTCAAAAATCCGTGGCTTATCTCTTAAGCTACTAATAAACAGCCTTTATAAAGCAGTTTTTCGCCATTTCTGTAACAGCACTCGTGCGCTATCGCAAACAGAATGGATTTATATAATAGAAAACTTCTTGACGATTTTTCGAAAGCAATTGAACCTACAATTGAATCTAACTGTTCAAACGTCAGCACTTACCCGACAGTTGATCAGCAACTTAGAGGTACGTGCACACTTAATTCCCTTTTTCTCTTTGTGGTACTATCAAACAGTTCGTGGTAACGAACTGTACCTGACTCAATAGTAAGGAGCGACCTGGCTCAATAGTAAACGAAACTCTAAAATACCGAATTTTGATGCTAAAAGATACATCAAAAGAATTGGATTTTTATGCTGATTTTAAATATATAAGTTTCATCAAATTTAGTCTTTTTCATCAAAAGTTACGAGCCTGAGAAAATTTGCCTTATTTTGGAAAATAGGGGGAAACACCCCCTAAAGGTCATTGAATTTTAACGAAAGTCACACCATCGCATTCAGCGTATCAGAGAACCCTATTGTAAAAATTTCAAGCTCCTATCTTAGAAAATGTGGAATTTGGTATTTTTTGCCAGAAGACAGATCACGGGTGCGTGTTTATTTATATTTTTTTTTCAAAATAATAAAAAACAATGAAAAAATAAACATGAAAATCTTTTTTCAATTGAAAGTAAGGAATAGCATTAAAACTTAACTAACAGAGATTATTACGCATATGAGGGGTTCTTCTCGTCCTAAATACCTCGCTCTTTATGCTAAAGTATTTTTAGTAATTTCAACTATTTATTCTACGGCTTTCTGATTCATGGGTCATTCTTAAAGAATTGGGACAAAAATTAAGATTTAGTGTAAAGAGCGAGATATTAACGAGGGGAAAAAGCCCCTCATATACATAATAAAAAAATATAAGAATATAAAAGTTTGTTACGTAAGTTAATTCTTAAGTTACGTATATTTTTTACTAATAAAACGTTCGTTAAAAATTAAAAGTTCTAGTTGCCTTTTTAAGTAACCGAAAAATTGGAGGACAATTAGGCCTCCTTCCCCACCCCTTATCCCTCAAAATCGTCTGGTCAAAACTAAGAGAAAGCCATTTAGCCAAAAAAGGAATTAATATGCAAATTTCATTTTAATAATTTATGTGCGGAGAGCCAAAATCAAACATGCATTAATTCAAAAACGTTCAGAAAAGCGGAGCATTTAGGAGGGAATAGCCCCTTTCATACACGGAGTAATTTCTGTTCGTTTTAAGTTTTAATGTCGCTCCTTACTTTCAGTCAAAAAAACTAGTTTTTTTATTTAATGCAAAGAAGAGTCGAACCGTGGCAAGTGGGCGGGATACGGCTCTTTGATTTTGAGATCTGGCTCATTGCCTAACTTTGGGATGATATTCTTTTCCGTAAATAATGGAAGTCGATGAAACAAATTTACGATATATATCCGTGTATTGCCACTTGGTATAATATAAAAGGGGAGAAAAATTAGGGATGTAGGCAGGAATTTCGGTGCTTGTGTATCATTCGGAACAAACTCAATAAGTGAAGTTAGGTTCTTTCGTGAAACAAACTACAATGCGAAAATCTAACCACCCATAAATAGTTCTAATGCATAATTTTAAGCACTAATCTAAGTGTACAAAGTTGTACTTTTACAATTTTCCTAATAAAGTATTATATTTTCATCATATTTTGTTTTATTTCATTAGCTTTATCATTAGCTTTACCATTAGTTTGGGCTATATATTTGAACATTAGGGGGGGGGGGTGCATTATATGAAATACCTAACCACCTCTATATATAAAATTTTTAGTTAAAATGTACCTGCATCGCAGTTTGTTTCACAAAAGAACCTAACTTCACTTATTGAATGTGTTCTAAATAATACACAAGTACCAGAATTTCTATGGCCAAGTTAGTAACAAATTAATAAGTCATTACCCAAAAATTTTCAGCAACCATTGGAATGTAGATAAAACCGGTAACAAGAAATACATTATATAGAGACATGACTTACTCATTAATTTATATTCTTAATTTTTAAATTACACTTTCATTTTTACTCTTTGCAATAGATTAAACAATACAGTATTTTAATTACAGAAAATTTCAAATGGTAAGTCACAAGGAACATTTTACTTTCAGAAAACTGATATAATTCTCCTTAAAGATGCTTTTCACCGTTTCTGCTTAAAACTAGGTTCGTTCTTTGTTTTTTTGTTTTTTTGTATTTTTTGCTCCAAGCAATTATTTCTGTTTCTAAAAATCTACCATATATACAACCTAAGTGTTGATTTAAATTTCCCGGAAACACTCGGACACTCATCCGATTTACAAAAATGTTTCCCAAAAAAGATTTTCCCATTTTTGTAGGCCTGTGTGCTACACTATTTTTGCTTACAAGTCACTCTTCCTGATAAAGATGAAGACAAATATTTTTAGTTTTAAATGCGTAGTAGAATCCAATAATAGCCACGCTAGCCAGCGAAAGCCGTTAACCCATCGTTACCAAAGACGACCATACTTCAATGTATGATTATTAGACCATAATATCATCCCTGGTACTGTAAAAATTGAGAGCAGCAGTTTGACGAAAAAGTAAATGTTGCGACGAAAAATGTTCCAATTTAGCAGGTCATGTTCAAAACTGCAAAATAAGTTTTGTGGCTTGAGAGGCTACATGCCTGCTTAAGCCCTCTAGTAATACAGATTGAAAATCATTGTATTATTTCGCTTCAAACAAGGCGTAACATGCCCACCTTTCTGCTAAAAAACAAGTTGGCGTTTATGGGAGATAGCAGGGGGTTTAGTAGATCCTGGGCTCAATTTATGCCTTGAATCAAAATGAAGGAACAAGTTAGGGCATTCGAGATGAGAAATCTGCCTGACCCAATGGATGATAGACTAAGGGTTTAGACATTTAAAAAAATTATCGATTTGCTTAAAATTGATTGCATAAGATTGTTCGCATCCGTGGTGAGTAATAGTGGAGTACCGAAAAAAAAAAAAAAATACCTCTTTTTTAAATGTTTTACGTAGGAGCCAAAAAATAAAAATATTTCATTATAATAAGGGCTATGCACCAGTAGAAGATATTTCGTCTACTTATTCTAATATGTAAAATTTATTAATTTCAAATTTAGTACTTAAAAGTTATTAGCATAATAGATTTTGCCTAGTTTAGAAAAAAAAGGCTAAAAAGGGGTATAGTCTTGACGCAAATTTAATGGATTTCAACATGCCTGCAACACCTAAAGTCATTATCTACAAACTAGCAAATTTCATACCCCTCCTTGGAAGGGTACTCATGCCGATGTTTGAAGCCATTCATTTTTTTTCCTACGTAAAACATTAAAAAAAAGATGTGTTTTTACGTATTGGTGACTCCCCAATTAGTTACCACGGATGCGAACAATCTTATTGCTATCATACATTAAAGCATGGTTGTCTATGGCAATGATTGGTTAACGGCTTTCGCTGGCTGGTGTGGCTATTATTGGTTTCTAATAAACATTTAAAACTAAAAATGTTTGTTTTCATCTTTATCAGGAAGAGTGACTTGTAAGCAAAAATAGTCTAGCACACAGGCCTACAAAAATGGGAAAATCTATTTTGGGAAATATTTTCATAAATCGGATGAGAGTGTCTGAGTGTTTTCAGGAAATTTAAATCAGCACTTAACTTGTATATATCGTAGATTTTTAGAAACGAAAATAATTGCTTGGTCGAAAGAAATACAAAAAAAAAGAACAAACCTAGTTTTAAGTGGTAGCTAATTGGGGAGTGACGGAAAAATAAAAAAATACCTTGTTTTTTTAATGTTTTACGTAGGAGCCAAAAGATAAAAATATTTTATAATATTAAGAACTATGCACTAGTAAAACATATTTTGTGTACTTATTCTAATGTTTAAAATTTATGTGTGAAAGTTGATATGTAAAAGTGGTAACTAATTTGGGAGTGAACGAAAAAAAACCTTGCTTTTTTAAATCTTTTACGTAGGAGCCAAGAGATAAAAAAAAAAGAAAATTTAGAAAACTACCCGTTACAGCTCAATAGTTAGCAGGCCTTAAATTTTCTTACTACTAGGAATCGTTGACTTAATAAGCATTGAAGCCTAGTAACACTAGACTGTAGGAGCCATCGATCTGAAATTTATTTGGAAAATCAGCTTTTACTATGTCCCAGTAAATTTTAAAGTGAATCCAGGCACTTTAGTGCGTAACGTAGAGACAAGGGAGGGCTTGGAAGTTTTGTACATATATGAAAACCCGTCTCTATTGTTCTCTTGGCTTAAGGTACCGGCTCCACAAGTTTCGATTAGATCTGAACATTAAGGTGCAAAGACTGAAGAAGGGACTTCCGTCTCTTAATATAATTAATCTTTTCTTCCAATGGCTCGGGGTATTTGTCCCCTAAGTCTAGAGCCCATTCGTGAACAAATCGCTAACCCCTTTTACTAAAAACTTAGCGGTAATGGTGGTAAAAGACATATGGTAGTGGTTTGGTACAAAAAAAAAAAAAAATTGGATGTTATTCCACTTCAGAAAAGGTGCGACATACCTAAGAATTTGCAAGAAGTTCATTGAGGATAGGCGGGTGTTAAAGATACAAGATGTCCACCTTGCACCTCCAATCGAACGGATTGAAAATCCTTGTATTACTTTAGTTCCAACAAAGCTCCAAATGCCTAGCTCTCTACTAAAAAGTCTATGGGAGTCAAAGTCATGATTCGAGTTTGAACTTACCCACCTTTCTGCTAAAAAGTAGACGGCGGGGGAGGTTGAGGTCATCAAAAAAGCTGCAGGCCCATCTTGATTTACCAATCATACACACTGAAAGTATTTGCGCGATACCAGTGCAAACAAAGTGCAACACAAGTATCTTATGGAAGAATAAAAAATTGGCAGTAAGAAGTGTGGTTTTGCACGAGGGCTACGGGTCCACTTAACATCCCCAATGCTTGCACGATTACAATGCAATGTTTGCAATCATAAACGCTTGTATGATTTTCCCTTAAGAAATACAACGGGCCTAACTTTCTGCTAAAAAGCTAAAAGAGAGAGGAGGATGTCAGTTTCACTTTTTGTCATCAGTCATGCAGATTGAAAGTCGTTGCACGTTTCTAATTTAAGCAAGAAGCTCTCCGTCTTTTTGATAAACGTTTTCGGGGCAGAGTACCACAGAAGGAGAAAAGAAATGCATATAATCAGATCTTAAATTAAGCTGATCTCTTCCAAAGGGACCCAGCTTTTTCCTATTTTAAAACTAGGGATATACCCACCTTAGGTTCATCTTTGGCTTTTGACATATGACTGTCCTGGATATGCTAATCACGCATCTTATTGTGCATGGTATATCTTTGTTGGTTTAGACAGAGAATTCGTTCCATAATTAGTTATTTTAGAGTTTTTCTACCCGGGAAAATTCTTCTGAAAAGATTTCAATTTTATTCAACTAGGATAATTTAAAGACTAGAAGACAATAATGGTTTACTGAAAATATCTAATATTTTGTATTTAAATAGAGCAAGGAAATTAATCGCTGGCTCATCTCTGATTTTTTTTTCTAGCATTTGGTTCTTATAGCGTTTTGGTTTATGTATCATCAGCGACAATCACAGCATTAACTCTCGCGATGTTTCTGTACTTGACATTTAGGATAACACGATTTGCACCATCAAGGAGGAGGACCATGATTCTTTGGGTTACTGCAACACCTATTGTAAGTAATTAATTTATTTTCTTCCAATTTATCCTTGGTTTATTGAATCAACAGAAGTTCATTCAATCTTGTGATATCAATTACGTAATTTTTTAATGAGCATATCTTTTCTTGGCTCACGGTAGCGTAAAATTTAAACCTGTCTACAGAATATGATAACCTATATAATGAACAATCTTGTTATGTCATTAGAAATGTTCAGTTTATAATTTATTCTGAGATATTAAAGTGAATATTTAAAGTGTTGATATTGCTCTTTTCTTTCCTTTGAATGTCCAGAACTGTATAAAAATTACGGAATTAATTTAATATTCACCCTCTTAACAATCACCTAAACTTTCGTCTCGATATTTCCATTCGATCTTGAGATATAAAAATAATTTTTGTTTCCTAATAATTACACGTTTTTCATTTCTTGGTATGGTACTGACTATGAGACCATTGAGCAACAGCTTGATCGCTGAGTTGGTTAGCGTGCTGGAACAAGTTAATAAAAGGTTGTAGGGTCAATTTTTACAACAGTCAAATTTTTCTTATACCTATTCAATGTTGGTAAAAAGAAAATGAAAAAGAGAAATACATTCTTGATATGTTCACTAGATTTTATTTAAAAGCGTGTTTTTAGTTTTTGGTCACTATGGGCCGGGGTTCGTTCTTCACTAGCTTGCATCTACCACTACCACAATGATTAATGGTACTGACTATAAAAAATTGCCATTGTTGACTCATCATGAAACCTGCATGAAATCTGGAAGTAAATATGTTAACTGTGTGAGGACGTAGCCAATGGAATTCGGTTAGTTAGCTCAAGATTAAACGGCAGGCATTCATATATTGATATCTTATTTTAATCAATAAATATACGGGCTGAGTACGGGTTCAATGATATTCTTAGGCTTCAGACGGCTCTGGAAAGATGCCAGGGAACATGACTGATCATTCTCTTGTGACAGTATCTACTAGTTTCTCAGGCTATAGCATTCTCTTTTAATTTGTTATGTTGCACTGTAACTTTCCAAGTGCATTCTTGATGTTTTTGAGAACGTTTTTGCAACAATGTCTGGCTTGGGTATTTAGTACAGACAGGATACAGAAAAATCCAAATTCACAAGAGATTTAGGACATCAGACTTAAGACGGGGTAATTAATATATTTTTCTTTAATATATGACAGCGTCCACTTAAACAAGTGCAGACAGTTTCCACGTGTATCTTCCGCTAATAATTGTCAAGGCTGACATTGTGAGAGCGATTTCTGACATCATGAGAGCCATGACTGGGACCGACATTTATTAATACATACATGAAACATGGTTGGTTCCTGGTTGGCTGAAATTACAATTCTAAACATCGATTTTTTAGCTTTAGAACTGAATTGTAACTCATCTTAAGAACGCAGTATGGTAATTTAGCTGGTTTATGTAAGTCCTTTTTAGCAAGGTACTTTAAATTCCACTTGAACTTCTGAGTTTCAGATTGTTTGGGTGATATTGAGTATTTACGCTATTAATCAAAAATGTGGGAGTTTACATTGCCTCTGGAACAGGAAGGCCCATGGAGGGTGGGGGGGGGGGGTATTCCTTTAGATTTTGAAAAATGCCTTTTTTTATTGAAAAAAGATAAATCCCCCCCCTTTCCATAGATTTTGAAAAATAATATTTTTTGTGTGTGTCTTAATCAAAATTGTTTTATTAATCCTTGATCAACCCACTATATTTTTTGAATTGGCATCCCTGCTCTTGGGCAAGCTTAATCGTGTAAATCCGTTGGTAGCAATATCGCTACCTTGTCTAGTAAACTGCAAACACTTGTTCATGTGTAGTAGAAACGAAGAATTAGCCTTTGGCCCGCTCAAAACCCCTTGGAACATATACTATACACAAAAAATGCTAAACATTATATTATTCGGAGAAAAGGAAATGTTTTTTTTTCTGGGAAAAAATCTCTTTTCTTAGGTTACAGCCCTAGAAAAGGTTACATTTTCTAGGTTAAATTTCTAGGAATGCCTAAGGCCACACTACTTTCCCAACAAATTATCTATCATTTCTTTTTTCTCTTTGACTTGCAGGTACTCAGCTTTTTGTCTTTTGTTGGAATGCTCCTACCAAAGGCCAATTACACTTGCAAACATATCAAATCACTGTAAGTATAGTTTTGTTTCATATTTTATTTAGTGGTAAAGGACCATTTCAGTAATGTGAATATTTTACTGAATATATATATATATATATATATATACTAGCTGTTGGGGTGGCGCTTCGCGCCACCCCAACACCTAGTTGGTGGGGGCGCTTCGCGCCCCCCCCCAAGCCCCCCCGCGCGCGTAAGTCGTTACGCGCCATAATAGTTACGCGCCATTGTAGTTGTGTCCCTATGTCCCACCTGTGAATATAGATATATATATATATATATGGTTTTAACTACGTAAAACTTGCGAATATACAACATTCTTTGCTGTCCCATTGTCTTTGCATATAAATAGATTGTCAGGTTTACCGACTCTTGAACATGCAACATATAATGGTCCATGGGAAAACAATCTGAATTCAGATCTATACCTCATGATTCTAATGATTGCCCTTGAGCTTTGTTGATGGTGATTGCTAATCGACCATTCCCTGTCCCGGTCGTCATTTACATCCCCCTGTTTCCCCCGGTGTCCCCGTTGTAGTTGTGTCCCTGTGTCCCGGTCGTCATTTATATTCCCTGTGTCCCGGTCATCATTTGTATCCCGGTGTCCCGGTCTGTATATACATTCGTTTTTTAGTTTTGTTTTTCTCCTTTATTTTTTTCCTTTTTTTTTTCTTTTTTAGCTTATTTAGATTTTTAGATTTTTTAGTTTTTTTTATTAGTTTTTAGTTTTTATTTCTTTTTAGTTTTTTTGTCCCGGTCGTCATTTATATCCCCCTGTTTCCCCCGGTGTCCCCGTTGTAGTTGTGTCCCTGTGTCCCGGTCGTTATTTATATTCCCTGTGTCCCGGTCGTCATTTGTATCCCGGTGTACCGGTCTGTATATACATTCGTTTTTTAGTTTTGTTTTTCTCCTTTATTTTTTTCCTTTTTTTTTCTTTTTTAGTTTATTTAGATTTTTAGATTTTTTAGTTTTTTTATTAGTTTTTAGTTTTTTTTTCTTTTTAGTTTTTTTGTAGTTTTTACCTTCTTTTTAGTTTTGTTAATTTTTTTTTTTACTTGTGTCCTGGTCGTCATTTATACTCCCTGTGTCCCGGTGCTTTGTTGATTGCTAATCGAACATTCCTTTTGTCCTGGTCGCTTTCTCTTTGAGTGTCGTCATTTATTTTTTTCTTTTTTAGTTCTTTTAGTTTTTACCTTTTTTAGTTTTTTTTTAGTTTTTAGTTTTTTTAGTTTTTTACCTTTTTTTAGTTTTTTTAGTTTTTTAGCTTTTTTATTTTTTTTATTAGTTTTTAGTTTTTTTGTAGTTTTTGCCTTTTTTTTAGTTTTTTTAGTTTTTTAGCTTTTTTATTAGTTTTTAGTTTTTTTTGTAGTTTTTGCCTTTTTTTAGTTTTTTTAGTTTTTTAGCTTTTTTATTTTTTTTATTAGTTTTTAGTTTTTTTTGTAGTTTTTGCCTTTTTTTAGTTTTTTCAGTTTTGACGTCACCTGATCCAGTTTTTTCAGGTGACGTCACCTGATCCACGATCCACAGATCCACAGACAACTTATTTTTATATATATAGATAGTTTTTTTTTTTTTACTTATGTCCTGGTCGTCATTTATACTCCCTGTGTCCCGGTGCTTTGTTGATTGCTAATCGAACATTCCTTTTGTCCTGGTCGCTTTCTCTTTGAGTGTCGTCATTTATTAGTTTTTTCCTTTTTTTTTTAGTTTTTTATTGGTTTTTACCTTTATTTTAGCTTATTTTTCAGTTTTTTCCTTTTTTTTAGTTTTTTTTTATTTTTTATTTTTTTTAGTTTTTTACCTTTTTTTAGTTTTTTTAGTTTTTTTAGTTTTTTAGCTTTTTTACTTTTTTTATTAGTTTTTAGTTTTTTTTTGTAGTTTTTGCCTTTTTTTAGTTTTTTCAGTTTTTTTTTAGTTTTTTATTGGTTTTTACCTTTATAGTTTTTTTAGTTTTTTAGCTTTTTTATTTTTTTTATTAGTTTTTAGTTTTTTTTGTAGTTTTTGCCTTTTTTTAGTTTTTTCAGTTTTGACGTCACCTAATCCAGTTTTTTCAGGTGACGTCACCTGACACATCCATCCATCCATCCACAGACAACTTATTTTTATATATATAGATAGATAGATATATATATATATATATATATATAATGTCTTCTATATATATAAAAATAAGTTGTCTGTCCGTTACGCCAGATTATATCTTATCTATATATATAAAAATAAGTTGTCTGTGGATCTGTGGATCAGTTGCATATGACGTCTGAATTATTTCACACTAATACAAAAGAAGAAAAAAAACTAAAAAAGCTAAAAAACTAAAAAAAAACTAAAAAAAGGTAAAAAACTAAAAACTAAAAAAAAACTGAAAAAACTAAAAAAAGGCAAAAACTACAAAAAAACTAAAAACTAATAAAAAAAACTAAAAAAGCTAAAAAACTGAAAAAACTAAAAAAACTAAAAAAAGGTAAAAAACTAAAAAAAAAACTAAAAACTAAAAAAGAAAAAAACTAAAAAAAAGGAAAAAAATGAAAAATAAAAGATAAAAAGGAAAAAACTGAAAAATAAAAGATAAAAAGAAAGCTAAAAAATATGAATAATATATATAAAAATAAGTTGTCTGTCTGTCTGTGGATCTGTGGATCAGGTGCATATGACGTCTGAATTATTTCACACTAATACAAAAGAAGAAAAAAAACTAAAAAAGCTAAAAAACTAAAAAAAACTAAAAAAATGTAAAAAACTAAAAACTAAAAAAAAACTGAAAAAACTAAAAAAAGGCAAAAACTACAAAAAAAACTAAAAACTAATAAAAAAAACTAGAAAAGCTAAAAAACTGAAAAAACTAAAAAAACTAAAAAAAGGTAAAAAACTAAAAAAAAACTAAAAACTAAAAAAGAAAAAAAATAAAAAAAAGGAAAAAACTGAAAAATAAAAGATAAAAAGGAAAAAACTGAAAAATAAAAGATAAAAAGAAAGCTAAAAAATATGAATAAAAATAAAAAAAAAAATAAAAAAGATAAAAACTACAAAAAAAACTAAAAAGAAAAAACGAAAAAAAAAAATGAAAAAGCTAAAAAAAGGCAAAAACCAATAAAAAACTAAAAAGAAAAAAAGTAAAAAACTAAAAAAAAACTAAAAAAGGAAAAACCATAAAATAAACTAAAAACTAATAAAAAAACTGAAAAAAGCTAAAAAACTAAAAAGAACTAAAAAAGGTAAAAACTAAAATAACTAAAAAAGAAAAAAAACTAAAAAAAGGAAAAAAACTGAAAAATAAAGGAGAAAAAGAAAACTAAAAAAATATGAATAAAAACAAAAAAACTAAAAAGATAAAAACTTCAAAAAAAACTAAAAAGAAAAAAGAAAAAAACTAAAAAACCTAAAAAAAGGTAAAAACCAATAAAAAAAACTAAAAAGAAAAAAAGGGAAAAAATTAAAAATTTATTTCATCATATACCAATTCAAAAACGAATGTATACCGGGATGACGACCGGGACACAGGGAATATAAATGACGACCGGGACGCAGGAACACAACTACAACGGTGACGCCGGGGGCACAGGGGGGATATATAAATGACGACGGGGACACATGCAATGTTCGATTAGCAATCACCATCAACAAAGCTCAAGGGCAATCATTAGAATCATGTTCCCATGGACAATTATATGTTGCATGTTCAAGAGTCGGTATGCAATGGCACTCGACTTGCCGTAAAAAAAACAATGGAAAACCTAATAGAGGCCGCAATCCTGACAGGGCCTTTTTAGGGTGAGGCTGTTCTTATTCCTCGCATTCCCATGATTCCAACGGATCTGCCTTTTCAATTTAAAAGATTGCAATTCCCAATTCGATTAGCATTTGCAATCACCATTAACAAAGCTCAAGGTCAATCATTAAAAAAATTACCAATAATACTTTTAAGAAATATCAACCCACCAAAGCTTTGCAATGGCACGCGACTTGCCGTAAAAAAAAAAAAAACAATGGAAAACCTAATAGAGGCCACAATCTTGACAGGGCCTTATGAGGGTGAGGCTGTTCTTATTCCTCGCATTCCCATGATTCCAACGGATATGCTTTTTCAATTTAAAAGAATGCAACACAGACAATGGGACAGCGAAGACTGTTGTATATTCACAAGTTTTACGTAGTTAATTTGTATTGTATCTATCTATCTATCTATCTATATAAAAACGAGTTGTGTGTATGCATGTTTGTTTGTTTGTAAAAAGAGCGTTTGCATATGACGTCATTATTAGTACATACGGCTTTGTATATGGACAGACAATGGGAAAGCCAAGAATGTTGTATATTCGCAATTTTTACGTAGTTTGAAACACATATATAAATCTATCTATATTCACAGGTGGGACACAGGGACACAACTACAATGGCGCGTAACTAATATGGCGCGTAACGACTTACGCGTGCGGGGGGGCTTGGGGGGCGCGAAGCGCCCCACCAACTAGGTGTTGGGGTGGCGCGAAGCGCCACCCCAACAGCTAGTATATATATATATATATATATATATATATATATATATATATATATATATATATATATATATATATAAATATATATATATATAAAATTGTGAATATAATTGGGGGGGGGGGGGCGCGAAGCGCCACACCCCCCCCAAGCCCCCCCGCGCGCGTAAGTCGTTACGCGCCATATTAGTTACGCGCCGTTGTAGTTGTGTCCCTATGTCCCACCTGTGAATATATATATATATATATATATATATATATATATATATATATATATATATATATATATATATATATATATATATATATATATATATATATATATATATATATATATATATATATATATATATATATATATATATATATATATATATATATATATATATGTTTTTAACTACGTAAAACTTGCGAATGTACAACATTCTTTGCTGTCCCATTGTCTGTGCATATAAATAGATTGTCAGGTTTACCGACTCTTGAACATGCAACATATAATGGTCCATGGGAAAACAATTCGTATTCAGATCTATACCTCATGATTCTAATGATTGCACTTGAGCTTTGTTGATGGTGATTCTAATCGACCATTCCCTGTGTCGCCGTCGTCATTTATATATCCCCCTGTGCCCCCCGGCGTCCCCTTTGTAGTTGTGTCCCTGTGTCCCGGTCGTCATTTATATTCCCTGTGTCCCGGTCGTCATTTGTGTCCCGGTGTCCCAGTCTGTGATTTCTCTTTGAGTGTCTCGGGCGTCATTTATATTCCTTGTGTCCCGGTCGTCATTTATATCCCCCTGTGCCTCCCGGCGTCCCCGTTGTAGTTGTGTCCCTGTGTCCCGGTCGTCATTTATATTCCCTGTGTCCCGGTCGTCATTTGTATCCTGGTGTCCCGGTCTGTATACACATTCATTTTTTTAGTTTTGTTTTTCTCCTTTATTTTTCATTTTTTTTTTCTTTTTATTTTTTTATTTTTTAGTTTTTAGTTTTTTAGTTTTTTTATTAGTTTTTAGTTTTTTTTTTCTTTTTAGTTTTTTTGTAGTTTTTACCTTTTTTTTAGTTTTTTTAGTTTTTTTTACTTATGTCCTGGTCGTCATTTATACTCCCTGTGTCCCGGTCGTCATTTGTGTCCCGGTGCTTTGTTGATGGTGATTGCTAATCGAACATTCCTTTTGTCCCGGTCGCTTTCTCTTTGAGTGTCGTCATTTATATTCCCTATGTGCCGGTGTCCCGGTCGTAATTTGTGTCCCGATGTCCCGGTCTGTAATTTCGTCAGTTGAAAACATGACGTCAGTCGACACACAAACATGACGTCACCCGACAGACAGACCCACACACACACAGACAACTTATTTTTTTATATATATAGATATAGATATATATATATATCAAAACTGATACCTTAATGGTCAATTGTCATATGGCATCGATAATGGATCGATAAAATGGATCGATAAAATGCAAATTTTAAGCATTATTTCCAGAATGGAGTAAACTAGAATACTGGAAATTACACCGATGTAATATGGATCGTCCGATCTCATCGACCGTAATATCAATAGCTATTAGAATAACAACAATTTTCAAATTGTTAGAACAGACTTTAGTATTATTCGAAATAAAAAACCGATAAACCTTAGCACTCCAGAGATCTAACCATTTGTTTACTCTATGGAGAATTTCAACTGTGGTGTGAAGTTCTGAATATAGTCTATACTCCTGACCAGGTGGCACAAATTGAAAGAGATTCTTAAGGGCAATTGCTCCCTAATATTCCATTTCTTTTTTCAGCCATTTTGAGAAATTCATTTT
This sequence comes from Artemia franciscana, assembly GCF_032884065.1. Taxonomy (NCBI): domain Eukaryota; kingdom Metazoa; phylum Arthropoda; class Branchiopoda; order Anostraca; family Artemiidae; genus Artemia; species Artemia franciscana. The sequence goes on along the minus strand of NC_088867.1, from coordinate 26,998,118 downwards.
ATTGGTATCTTCATTGAAATTTAAAAAAAAATTAATCCCCCCACCTAGATTTTGAAAAGTATACTTTTTTATGTTTTCATAAAAAAGATCATTATCCCTTCTCTAGATTTCGTGAATTTGTTCTCCCCCCTCCATTCATAAACTAATCAGACATCTTCATTTGAGATTTTTCTATAAAAGTTTGTGACAAATCCATTTGAAAGCCAAAAGGGTCATTCCTGAAATCTCTGTTTCTTCTGTAACAAACATTATAAAGCCTTTTATCTTTCCACTGTACAAAAGTCACATATTGTTTTGAGTTTTCTTAAAACAGCGATCCTAAAAACATGAAAAAGAATATCAGGAGTCCGCTTATTTAAGCCATTTCATAAATACATGTTGCGTAGGTTAAAAACAGTTTTCCGTTTAAGTTTTGATATTTATTCTTTATTTTCATCAGAATGTCTTTTTTTTAATTGCAAACATAACTGAACCGGTCTATTAGCTTGTAATATCGTCTAACTGTTAGACTCTTTTACAATTGTCCCAAATGTGAACAGGTTTGTTGAGTTGTGTAAAATTGATATAGCTTAGATGTTCAAGCATTCTAATTAACAATTTAACTATTTTTAAAGCCTACCTAACAGGTTTCCTATTTTCAATGTTTTCGGAATATTTCAAAAAGGTTTTGGCCCATTTGCAAGGATGAGCTGCTTGGGTAGACAGTTCAAATAGACCGTAAGTTTATGAAAAAGGAACCAGAGTCAAGACCTCGCCAGCAGTTTTTTCTGTCTGGAAATTCCGACAGCATTTTTTATATTTTTCTAACTGCTGGATGAGATAACTTTCTCCTAACCATGAGATGGTGGCCAAAGCCCTTAAAATGGAATTTGTTTTTTCCTCCGCTTAAGGACTAGGCTAAAAGACCAGGGATATTTGCTTGTAAAAAAAATTAAAGAGTTTTGGTGATGTATATTCTTTCAAATTAAAATCATCAGCAAAGCATATCTGGATACTAATTCAGGAGCAAGGCATTCATTGTCAAACATTGTCAATCTCGAAGTCAAACATTGAGAACAATTTTCAAACACTACATGGTATTTAAGAGGATAGAAAAGTTTCTTTTCAGATGTAGTCAAATCGCAAATTTAAACAATATTTATTTGTGGTAATGATGACCTTATATTAGCTTATCATTAAAATATTTTTGCCAAGAAAAACTTTATTTTAAAAAGACTCTTCTCTCGCTTCTGGCTTTTTGCATCAGCCGTTGTCTTTGACTTCTTAGGTACTTTGTAGACTTCTGTCTTCTTTCCAGTTTATTTCTCGAGTGCATAGCCTCATTGAAAATATTATAGTTCGATTATATCAGACATTATATTTACTTTTATTCGTTTATAGTTTTCAATCTGAGTGTAAGAATTAATGTAAAAAAGGACCAAGAAAGAAACCGCAAGCCTGCCAAATAAAATAAAACTAAAACTGAAATGCTGTCACGGTAATCAATATGCAATTGTATCTCTGTTTTCCCTGAAACCAAACAATTGAAGCCAAACAAACAAAAATTGTAACAAAATAAATGAAAAGAGTGAGTTACCCATTTTGCCGAAACTTTGGATTATCTAGGCCCGCTGAATTTAAAGCGTCTAGACAGAGGCACAAAGACAGATATGGCTACTAATAATCAGCATAGAAACTTTCACTTAAAAAAGTATTCTAGAGACAGAAAAATCTATGGCAATCGGTATACTTTTGATTCAATTTGTAGTCACATCAAGCAGATATTTTTGTTTTGTAAACAAATTGTATTTCCTCATCTACTATTATTTTCATTATGAATCGGAACTTGCAATATTTTCTTTCTTTCGCAACTGATTACCTCATCTGGCATTATTTTCATTATGAATCAGAACTAGTAATATTTTATTTCTTTCGCAATATACTTTAGATAGAAAGGCAAAAACAAGGTTTATTTACATTAGACATGAAGTTTTAAGTACTTAAGAACAATGAAATAGAGCTATGTTTACTCAATTTTATAATCCATACCTGTGATACTGTCGTGATATCTTGATGCAAGATGTTTGCTTTTACTAATCCTTAAAGAGCTTGATTTACTATGAGTAGTTAAGAATAATCTAACTTTGAAATTGCGATTATGAAAGAAACCATAAGTCCAGCTTCTTATGTTAAAAGAATAATGCGAAAAAACAAAACTGTGCGCAAAAGTTGTAGTGAGTGACAGTCAGGTTGTCCATAATTAAAACCCGCATTCGTGTTAGGATTTTGTGCCTAAACATTATGCAGGGAGTGAAATTTATTTTTTAGACATCCAACTTCATTTTTGGACATCCAAACGGTCTTATTACCATACCTACTGAGATATAATACCTTATATCTTTCAGATATATGCCCTGGGTGCTGATGCATTTAGTTGATCTGACACTAGACTATCACGGTGGAATTCAGAATCTTTTACCACGACTTGAAAGCGACGGAGCCACCTTAGCACTTGAGCAAATTCCATGCTGCTGTGCAGCCCTGATCTGGGGAAAAGTCCTATACAACAAGTAAGATATTATTTCCTAGTTGGTCATATTTTTGTGTTTCGGCTCTTGCTAACAGTAACAAAAATAAAGCTATGCTTGATAAAACTGATTAAACTCCAAAGACCTATGCACACCGAGATTTTTTAGAAACCAGCTGTGGCCTGTCCCAAAACCCTGTTTGAAAAAGGTGTAAGCTTTTGCTAGTGACCAGATTTCTGTACCCACTGATATTTAGTTATATTTTGTTTATACACACCTTCTGAGGTTTATGTCAAGTTGTTGTTGGTTTTTAGTGTTTTTTCCTTTGGTTATCCCTCCTCCATATCATACCATATGATATGGAGGTTATCCCTCCACATCATACGTTAAGTTTCGTTATCAATAACTGTTGTTAATTATATAAAAACACATAGATAAATAAATACTGAAATTGAGGCACCTGCTTATGTAGTAATTTTCTATCGTAGTTTTGAGAATACTACCTAATCCCTGTTTACTTAAATACACCTGATTTCAGTAGCCTAATGCCTATATCAATTGAACTTTTGTATTGGGCTAGTCCTAGTTCTGATCAGAATCTTAAATCAACTAGTTTCAAAGAGTAGCATAGCTTAATCTTGACATTACTAATGTCTAACAGTGATTTGGGCTTAAATCATCTACGACCAAAAGATTTGTGAAAACTAATAAAAAAAAAATGAAAATACTGTGGTAGATCGCAAGCTTGGATTGGCAAGAGCAGACATTGACAAACTGGGATGTGGCGGCTGCTCTACATACAACCCGTATAAATTGAACACAACACTTTCCACTAAGCTTCAAAAGCTGGCTTGTTTCTTCGCTCACTCTTATTACGAGACTGACGACCTTTTTTCTTTTTTTATTGTTTAGACCGGAACTATCAACAATGGAATTCCGTCGCACCAGAAGATATTCCAATGAAAATTTGTTTCACGAATTTGTCAAAAGGCATTTCGTGAAAATGAACTATACAAAGTATTCGCGCACCAGCCACGATAATTGGTTATCAAAGATGCCGTGTTTATAAATTCTAAGTTCGGGAAGGGGTGTAGGCCTATACACCAATCCTATTAATTTTTTAAAGTAGACGATATGAAAAGCTACCTTTGAATACTACCTTGGTCGACAGTTGGATACTACAACTCAGGGATGAATCGGGTAATTTTGCAGCCGGTAAGTGAGATTTTTAATTTCGCATCAGTGGGTGTTTTCTGCAAACAATCCATCACCCTACTTCCGATGAACTATCTTGACTTATGACACTGATTGCCAGGCCAATGCGTCAAACACGCGGAAACACGGCATGGTCAGATTACCAACAAGAGGAGACGCTCCGCATTGTCAACATGAAGAACAGTTTTGTAAGGCGCTGCATCTCCATTTAATATGATCTCCTGATGGATGTTACTCCTGAAAACGCGTGCGTTTATTCCTTTAAAATGAAGTTTAAGAGGAAGAAATGACTCAAGGGATAAAATCTAATAAATGGCTGACTAGCGGAATATCAGAACCGTCTAACAAGTCCTCATATTGTTAATAATATTGGTATTCCACAAGGTTCATTACTCAGTTCGCTGTTACTTTTGGCTTGTATAATTAACCCTGCTAATAGCATCAACAATGGTGGTAGTAGCAAGTAAATAGCCATCCATTTTGATGAAAAACTAAAAATTAAGATAAAATCGACGAATCACATGTTAATTTAAAACTAGATAGTATGGTATCAAACTGTCTAAAGACAAGATAACATATTTTTGTAGGGGATAATAAGTTTTATCAATAATCTTTTAGGGAAAGAATCTCCGATTAAGTTTCTAAGAGTTTTGTTTGGGACTTTATTATCAATTTTTACGCATTATAATTGCTTGTATTTTAAACTGTCCCAAGTTAAGGTTGTTGGGATCAATTCAAACATTTCTGTTCGTTTTTTAAATAAAAATTCTTCACCAGTTATTAATAAGAATCACATATCAGATCCTATCCTTCTGTCGATATCACTTCAAATCCCAGTTTATATATTACAGAATAAAGATATATAAACATAGGATTAACTCTTTTACCCCTCCATGCCACTTTTGGATGATTCTGTTTCATAAAATATGTATAGTTCCTTATTCTATTCATTGATAGGCAGAACCTCTTACTATGGTATTCCGATATTCAATATATAAGTTTGTTTTTTCAGGCACACAATGAGGGTCGCACGTGCTCTTGTTTACCAGTTTCCCTTGATTCAATTCGTTTTTGTCTTCCTTGGAATGATACTTGAAGAACTTGGCTATTACAAGTCAGGTTATGTAAGTCTTTCTTTTAATTAATATTCATTATCAGGCACGTACGCAATAATCCATTCATGGAGGGGGCCAAATAGTCCAGATTACAAAGAATAGGTGAACTATTAGATAAATTACACGCTTTTGGGTGGCTCGAAGAATTTCCGTTGCATACATGTCTCTTTAATAAGATATGTGAATTGTTGGTAGTTGTATAAATGTAATTGATATGTAATTGTAAGATATGTAAACAATTTGATGTTTTCAGTTGTTGGGAAATTGGTGTTTTACTAGTGTTAGAAATCTGGTGCGGTTTATTCGTGTGGGCATGACCTACCGTGAGGGTGTTATATGATGACTTTGTTTGTTTGTATTAGAGTTTTGGAATGATACGTTTGTTGCTGTAGTAATTTTTTTTCAAAAGTTTAAACTGAATTTTTTAATTGTATTTGTATATTGTTTTCTTTTTTTAGACCACGGCTTCGCAGGCTTTTCTTGTGTCAAATATACCATACTATCTTTATAATATGCTGTTACAAAGAGTTTCAGTTTAAAACTGATTGCACAATCTTTATGATGCAAAATCTGAAAAAAAAAGCTAATAAGTTAGTATTTGAGACATGTCCAAATTTCAAAACGACTTTTTCACAATCTGGTAGACTTTAAGAAATATTTAATTAAGCTGAATCTTTGATTTACTAATTTTATTTCTACATTTTAATTGTCTCTGCTTATGAGCAAAAGTGCGTGTGAAGTAGTACATATCTGGTCGAGTGACACAAATTACTCGGATAATTTAACTGATTTTCAAATTGTCACAATCAAATAT
>NC_088867.1:26973932-26992367 GCF_032884065.1 Artemia franciscana | reverse complement strand
AAATAAATATAGAAACAATATTTTTGGAAAAATTCTAGCAGGAAGGTCAAAACAAAATTGACATGCGCAGATGGGTCTGGAATAGCAGAAATACTAAAAACCACTATGAGAGGTATCATTGAAATTTCCTTTATTTGCTATATGCCGTTGACAAGAAAATAATTACTCGCTATTCACTTTATTTGCTTCAATAAAATATTAAAAGTATTATAACTTTGAAGAGATGATAAAACGACAAAGTTCAATCCTAATGTTTGTGAATCAATAAGGATTGTGAATTGTAAAAAAATACATAATTTAAACTTTTATTTTTTCAGGTTGGCTTTGACAACTCATACATATATTTGACTACACTGAAAACTATATCATTCTTTATTGCCGAGTGGGGAGTTAATTTGTTTGTTGCTATGTCTGCGTCCAGGTTGGCCCATATCAAATACGGCGTACGTACTATTGCTTTTTACTCGTTTCTTAAGTAAAAGATTTGATTTTTTTTGGTAAAATGGAAAAAGCTTGAAAACACACTCTGGATGCTAATGTATCCATGTTTACTCTTTTTCTTCCAATAACCGTACCTTCGAATAGTCAACTAGGACGACCCTAGTAGACGGCAGGGGGAAGGACAGGTCCCTACCACAGTACGGTAAGACTCACAATAAACATAAATGGGGAACATTTTGTAATGTCCGTAATAATCATATAAACCCTCCCCCCTGGCTCCCGAAGAAATATTCACTGACCATTCCCATACAATCCCCACGAGCGTTGTTGCTCGTCTATATTTCTATCTCTTGCATCAAGTGGAAGAAAAACAGTATCATTTGTTCTTGGTCGCCGTTGGTGTAACTAAGGATATAGTCTACAGGGCTGAGAGGACTATGATTTCTCTGAAGTTCTGGGCTTTAGTCATCAAAATAGTTTTCAAACAGAATTAGAACAATTATCTAGAAGGTCATATTTGTCTTTCATCGAGGATAGGGAGGGGTTGCAACGCAACTATTTTTGTTGATATTTGAAGTATTATTTGCTCTATGTTCCTATACTGGAAGGAGAGAAATTACATCCAGCGTAAATAGAAGGGATTGAATGCCTCGCAAATGTAGGAAAAAAGATCTAGAGCGTTGTTCACACCTTAGTTCTATTTAAAAAGAGAACTGTAGTAACATTGCTCATCATTTCTATTCTGTTGATGTATTAGTTATTGACATCCATTAATGATTTGGAACCATCGTTCAAAAAACCTGCAGTCATCTTACACCTCATCACTCCAGTAGCTTACTCATTAGAGCAGCATTTCATATTCTTTCGATGATTTCAAAGCATATTATCCAACATAGTTCTATTCCCCCTTTACTTGAACGTTAAATTCCTGTGACCTAATGATTATATTGGTTTCTGTGCCTGTAATATCCCTATTTTGATAATATATATTAAATATAATAAGCACTAGCACCCAGAGATTGAATACTAGCACCAGAAAGATTTAATAAATATATGAAAATGCATAAAAAAGATAAGCAGTTAAGAGATGATCGTATGAATATAACTGAATTAAATGTTTAAAATGGAAACTAAAAATCTTATCCAATTGTTGAGTATATGTTTTTTTTTTCTTGTTTAAAATGATATAAAAACAAAGTATTTCATCTGGGGCATTTGGGAATTTTAAGCATTTGGGATTTTTAGAGGGGGAGGGGTTTTATGCTAGAAAGGGAGATTTTGAAGTGATTAAAATGCATTTCTGTTGATTCTTTTGTAGTTTTGGTTCCAACGTATATCGGTTGCCCTATGACGGAAAAGCAACCTGAAAAAAACGGTTGGACAGTGTTTTTTTACAATGATAATTAGTTTTAGAATACTTTTATCTGTTTAAACTTTGGTATTAATTGATAAGATAATTATTCTTAATCTTAATTGCTTTTTGAAGTGTGGGTACATAAATATCACAAATAAAGTTAGTAGTTATGCATTTTAAAGATGTTAGTATCACTGAGAGAAGAGGTATTTAAAAAAGAAAAAAGAAAAAAAGAGGCTGGACCCAGATCCTTGGACAGTTTCCGTAGAGATCAGGATAAAGTATAAGGCTATGGGCTCTGACCCAACATTTTTATACATAAACATGCAGCTAAACATTTGACTTGTTATTGGATAGACTATGAAGATGGTACTCAAAAAAGGGTGCCACTCGACACACGAGACTATGACCTTCACTGAAATTATTTTATAGTAGACTTATGGACTTCCCGTGCGGAGGACTTGATTTAGAGTAATCTGAGCCAGGTAGAAAAAAATCCTAAAAATAAAATTCAAATAATAAAAGGAGATATTTACAACGTCGATATTTTCTTTTAGATGAAAATCCACTTGGTTCAGCTGTTCATTCTATTTGTGAAAGCACAGACTACAACCATGCAAATCCTTGGTGACAACGGAGTTATTCCTTGTGTGTTGCCTTATCTATCAGTGAATGCGTTTGAAAGTTGTAAGTATTTCTATGTTCGTAATCATGGGCTCTACTCTAGGTTACACTGACATGTGAAGGGTTCTGCTACTTTCGCCAATGTTGCACGTCGGTTATGTCAAAAACGGATGAGCGTCCAAATCAGCCGACAACTCAAACAAGATATAACTAGATAATTAATAATGTATGAAAGTGAATAGAACACAAAAACGACAAGGGCTTTCAATTTCACTAGTTCAAACCAAGGATTAAATATTTATGGTCTCTCAATTCGCTAGTTTTCCATCTTCATGCGTTTTTTAGCTGCTCTCTCTCTCTCTCTGCTGCGTCTTGTCGTCTACACTTTATCAGTCCGATAAATTGTGCTTCCTGTCGTAAGAACGTGGGGTTTTGGATGAACTAAGATCTGCGTGACCCTAATTGCTAGCCTAACCAGAGACCTGCCCAAGAGCTGTTTAGATTAACTTCTGGCTCCACAATTAGATCATCTTAGTCAGTTAACACTTTAATCTTAATTTTTCCGAGGAGAAATCCGATAATGTCAATTTTTTGCCTTGAAATACACTATAAACATAATTATTTTTTCCATAATTAAATTTAGTGACACCTTTCTCGTAGATCATTTGTTCTTAATCTTCTAATGGCAGGTTGATATCCGGAATTCTTTGATGCTTGCATGAATAGTTTTGACTATTTTAGGTTTTCAGTTTCTAATTTATATTATCCGATAAAACAAGTTTTTTGAATATCTAGCTAGTGAAGGGGAGGGGGTTCATCTGCTATATATCCCTGCGGTTACTTGCAATAGCAAATAGCAAATGCCCTTATTTTGTTCCTCATGAATGTGAATAATGCACCAAAAGCACCAGCAAGTTTTCATAAATATGCCAATAGATACAACTTTGCAAAAGCCCTTTCCGAGCTATTTCCGTGAATATTGTGTTTTTTGGGGGGATTTTTTCCTTGATTCCGAATGATTATGTAAGATTATGCTCTCACTAAGGAACTATCGGGCTTGATTTGCAAGCCAAATTTTTACATTCTGCTTCAGAAAACAACAAGAGCTAAGAGCTCATATGGCACTTACGACGAGGTCGGAAGAGCCAAGAGCTCATATGGCATGAGCTCTTGCAAAATACTAAGAACCAATAGATTGACTTAAAAGGAAAATTAGAGGCTAAATGCCGGTCGGGATTTAAAATAAGAGCTCTGAAACAAGAGGTCTTTCGAAAGATTAAAATTCATTAAGATCCGATCACCCACTCATAAGTTAAAAATACCCCTTTTTTCTAATTTTTCTTCTCCCTTCAGCCCCCCTCCAAATGGTCGAATCGGGGAATACGACTTTATCAAGTCAATTTGTACAGGTCCCTGACACGCCTACCAATTTTCATCGTCCTAGCACGTCCAGAAGCACCGAACTCGCCAAAGCACTGGAAATCCCCCCAACTCCCCCAAAGAGGTCATATCCGTTCCAATTATTACAATCACGTATCTAGAACTTGTGCTTATTCTTTCCATCAAGTTTCATCCCGATCTCTCCATTCTAAGCGTTTTCCAGGATTTCCGGTTTCAAAAATTTCTGTTTCCGCCCTCGAACCCCCTATGTCCCTGGATCCAAAAATTGAAAATGGAGCATCTGAGACATAAAATCTTTCTATATATCAAGTTTCATTAAGATCCAACCACCCATTTGTAAGATAAAGATACCTCAATTTTCACGTTTTCCAAGATTTCCTGTTTCTCCCTCCAACTCCCCCCAATGTCACCGGATCTGGTTGGGATTTAAATAAGAGCTCTGAATCACAAGATCCTTCTAAATATCAAGTTTCATTAAGATCTGATCACCCATTCGTAAGTTACAAATACCTCATTTTTTCTAATTTTTCCGAATTACCCGCCCCCCCCCCCCGCCCAACTCCCCTAAAGAGAGCGGATCCGGTCCAGTTATACCAGTCACATATCTTGGACCTGTGCTTATTCTTCTCACCAAGTTTCATCCTGAACTTTCCATTCTAAGCGTTTTCCAAGACTTCCAGTCCCCCCAACGACACTGGATCCGATGGGGATTTAAAATAAGAAATCTGAGTTATGATATCCTTCTGACTATCAAATTTCATTAAGATTTGATCAGCCGTTTGTAAGTTAAAAATATCTCATTTTTTCTTATTTTTCCAAATAAACCGTCCCCCCTTCCCCCTCCATATGGTCAATTTGGGGAAACGATTTTGGGGAAACTATTTATAATTTAATCTGGTCTGGCCCCTGATACGCCTGCCAAATTTCATCGTCCTAGCTTATCTGGAAGTGCCTAAACAAGCAAAACCGGGACCGACAGACAGACAGACAGAATTTGCAATCGCTATATGTCACTTGGTAAATACCAAGTGCCATAAAAAATGGAAAAACGGAGAAAAAGAAAGGAAAGGAAAAATAGAATAGCACTGGCGAAGAAAACTTGCACAAAATATAAACAAAATGTGAACTATTTTTGGGGTGTTAACTCACCAAAACTGGTACACAAGGTGTATACCCCAAGACTCGGACATGTTGTTTTCCATTCCTTCATCTTTATTGTGAAGGTAAAATTGAAGAAAAAACATCTTATGTAACATTTGTCGAAGTATTTCTCATATTTTTCCTTTTCAGTTCTCGAGAATGGGTTATTAATCGTTGAATGCTGCTTGATCTCAATCCCTATTGTGATTGAATATCAACTTCGCCGTGGAAGTTTAGACAGAAAAGACGTTTTAAAAGAAATGGAGGCCCGCATGAGCCCCGCTACAACAACCTCTGACATAAGCAGCCATGCTGGAGTAACCAGATCAGTATCTTCAGATGTAGAACTATGCAAAGAATTTGTTGAGTTTTTATGATATTAGTTTAATGGCATGTAGAACAGCATCATTTGGACGGTATAGTTTAAATGCTTATTGAAACAGTATTTGTAACACGAAATCGGTAATCAAAGTAAAAAGTATTCTGAGCTTCCAACGGCATATTAATTTGCCTTTCAGAACATATTTTAAGATCATAATACTAGTTGAAAAAGATTTTGTTTGTCTTTTAACCCGCCAAGACTGTAAATCTTCACAAATATTTAAGTGAAGATTACCATGAAAGCAGGTACTACTAGCCATGTTCAAGGTGAACCTATGTAGTAGGTTCAATCATCCCAAGTCCAGAAATCTGATTCGGGGAAGGGAGTGGCGTTTTGAAAAGGGGGCGAAATTCTGAAAAACATTTAAAGATGGAATCACATGGAAAAAGTTGAGAAATTATATGGAACTGGTAAAAATACTGATATTCGGGGAAGGAAGTCAAAAGAACCCCCTACTACTTCCGTGCGTGCATGTCAAGCTCCTCCCTTGCCTCATAAAACAGACCAATTTTCAAATAGACAGGAGAAACCCACCGCAACATTGGACACGGCTTCTAAATCCTTGCAAAAGTTTGTAGATATCCGTAGTGCTTTAACATATACGTGTTATTATTTAAAGAAGGAGTTTAAAGTCATATGTAACTTTTTTATACGAGACTTTTTCTAGTCTTTTTATGCTATTTTTTTTTGGTTTATTTAAATAAACGTTTTAAATTAAACTCTGTGTTTCTGACGTAGAATTTAGGAGCAACCAATATACACTATCTTTTTTTTTATTGATTTTTTTAAGGATAAAGCGTGGAAAGAATCACTTATCAATGACTATAGAAGGAATCCCAATTTAAAAAAAAATTGAATGATAAAACGGTAGACGAGTCTACCTTTACATAATTATTTATTACGTAATTTGGTCAATAAAAGATCTTGTCTTGTCTTAAGTCGAATGATACGAAAGACCGAGGGAGAGAGATGGAAAGAGAGGAAGGAAGGATACTACAATAATTCTATTTTCACGCAAAGAATTCCACATTCTGAAATAGAAGTTCAAATCTGCTATTGAACTGTACCAAAACATTTTCTAAAAATAATGTTTCTAAAAATAAATTGTTCGATAAAAATGAAAACAAATAAGATATTAACTAAATTTTCATTGAGATTCAAAAGTGATAGACAAATAATTATCAATTAATTTAATCCATGCAAAAATCAAGCAGTCCAAAGCAATACCATAAAAGCACATCAACCATTGATGACTCAACTCTCCCCTTTTAATGAACTTGTCAATTCTCCCAATTCCTTTAACTCCTTGATTATGTCTAATCCTCCAATCAAAGATCCTTTTACATAAACTTGAGGATATGTCGGCCAGTCAGAAAAAGTCTTTAGTCCTTGGCGTACTTCTTCGTCAGCTAATATGTCAAAAGTGCTGAATGGGAGCCTAAAAGAGAAAAAAAAAATCAGCACTTACAAGGAAAATCGAAGTAAATTAAAAGGCTTCTAGCGGTTAGAGGTATATTGACATCTTTCTAATAGAGGTGGGAGGCTTCAAATTTTACCAAAGATTCTAAAATTCATGCTTGAATTCTACGATAATTTTTCAAGTTGTTATTGGAGATACCTCAGCAGTGTCATTATTAGCAAAAAATCTAAATTTACTGTTATGTACTGTTATCTAAGTGCCGTTCTCAACAAACCACACACACACACATATATACATATATATATATATATATATATATATATATATATATATATATAGCCTTTTTTTAGACAACTCAGAATCCTTACTTCAACAAATTTCAAGCAGGACTGATAGATAAAATAAGGTGAAATGAGGCAATTCATTCAAGTGAAATAAAAATAATTAAGGGCGCGCCTTCAATATTATTCATGCCTTTGGTAGCTAGCCTCAGGTCTTATAGTAACGTGAAACGACCACACAAGGGACGTTTGATGTAAAATATATGTCAACTATTGTTCCAATCTTAGCAATATAAGTGAAACGTAGCTTTTTGTGACTTAGCTCAAATTCCTATGAAATTAGAGGCATTGCCGAAGGCGAAAGACAAATATCCCACCCCGAAGCTCAAAATATAAAATGTATATAAAACAGGTCACATATTCTCCAAATCAGAGTTTAAGAAAGTTATTCGGCAGCCCTTCGGCGAGAAAAATCGTAGCTCTTCCTCCTCCCCCGCAACAGAATTTTGTCAACTTCCATACTCTATACGGTTAAATCTATTCATTTTGTATTGTATTTTAAGTGACACGTGAATATGATATTTAGTTTACAACGGAAACTACAGAAATCCGAGGAGAAAAGCTCCACATTAACTAAGTCATCAAATTATGTAATCTTGATATTGAAAAATAACAGAAGCGTAAAGAAAGGCATATGGGAATGTAGCATTGAAACATACCACACTAATCTTCTCAAAGTGAAATCTCGGCTTTGTCTGGTGTTTCTTTATGTCCTTAGACAGGAAAGTACGCTGGAGGGGCAGAGTATTTGGGACCATTTTTTTCCAAAAAAATCGAGATGTTTAGGATCTCTACTATATTTTCTCGCGTCTTCCGCATAATTCACCAATTTTTGGTGTTCTTCTAATGTTTGTTTTACAGACTTAATCAACTTAGCTCTCAACTAGTTTCCAGTCATAGAAATAAAAAGACACGAACTGTTAAGAAGCCAAATTCGCCGAAGCTCATTTTTCGTATTTTTTTTTATAGGATTTTTTGCATCAAAGCACATGTTTCACTCTTGACTGTCTGCGGTCGAAAGAACGCTCCCAAAAATAATAATTAATACAAAATTGGTAGAAAAAGATTGTCATCGTTGAGAACTTAATATTTTTTAATGAACCAGTTTCCTTAATCTTTCTTGAAATTCACTACAATATATTTCCTCACTCACGCAGATAAACAAACACTGTTCTAGTAAATTAATTCATCCAAATTTGCTTCTGAACAGTTCACAGTAACCGCAGAAATACTTACACGGAAACTGATATAAATATTTAACTTCCTAAGAGCAGTGCGCTTTTAGGAAGGGTAGAGGATGCGTCGACCATATTTTCACTCTTAGATTAATAATTGGAAAGCGCCCGACCCATTAAACACATTTAGTCCTCAGTTTTAGTAGATTACGAGCAGGCGTCCGATTCTGTTGATAGAAGAGCTTTAGCGAAGGACCTATCCTTGTATTGTGTACCACATAAATACATTAAAGTGACTAGTGCTATGCACAAGAATAACATTACTATGGTTAAGGTGGGAAGTAAGGCTAGTAGCTGATTTCGTATTAAATCAGGAGTTAAGCAGAGTTACCTTCTATCCTCATTTATATGGATCGTTTCGATAGACTTTGTCCTAAGGAGCAAAGCAAAGGCAATGGAAGAAAACGGAATCAAAAAGGGAGGAAAAACTCTCCTGGGTTTACGTTATGCTGGTGATTTAAGCATCCCAGATGAATATGTTAGCAAAATGAATGAGATTTAAGAGGTTTTGCGAGTTCAGAGTGCAAGAATGGGTTTGAAAATTAATGTCAAGAAGACTAAGTCGCTTAGACTAGGAACAAGTGAAGGTGAAGAAGTGATGTTGGGTAATGAGATGATCGATCAAGTGGACAGATTCACTTACCTAAGTAGTATTATTAGTAAAGACGGTGGGTGCAGTGAAGAGTCTAAAATTAGAATAGTAAAGGCCAACGGTGTTTTTTTTTCACAGTTGAAAAAAGTTCGGAAGAATAGGAAGACAAGTCTGCGAACAAAGATTAGAATATTAGAAGCTACAGTGATGACAGGGGTCAATTATGGTTCTAAAGCGTGGATGCTCCGAAAAACAGAAGAGGAGTTGCTTGATATTTTTCAGAGAAATTGCCTACGGATTGTTTTGAGTATCAACTGACTGACCGTATCTCATATAGTAAACTGTACAAAAAATCCGGTTCAACCCCGCTTTCTAGGGTTATAATGAGAGAAAGGATAAGATGGCTAGGAGATGTTCTGCGGATGAAGGATGACAGATTGCAAGATTGTCCTGTTTGGCCAAACGCCAAGGGTCATACCAAAAGCGGATCATCCCCAATGGAATAGGAGGATGTCGTAAGGAAAGACTTAAGAGAAACGGGAACTTCTTGGGAGCGTGTAAAGAGGGAGGCTTCAAAAAGATTAGTATAGAAGAGGGTCGTGCGTAGCTGTGTTGGCCTATGGCAGCTTGGTGCTGCAGTGAGTTGTTATTATTAGTAGTAGCAGTAGATAAACAAAATAGATATACCAACTGTTTTGTATACAATTGAAAATGGGCCTATATTAAAATCAGATATGAAACTCAGATTACTAATCGGGTTAGTTGAATGACTTTGGCATATCAATTGAATAATAATAGTAATTGGACTTGCGTTGCAAGGGCAACGTGAAATCGTGCAGTAAGATTCTTTCGGTATTGCAAACGGAACTGTTGCATGAGCAGCATTTTGATTTTGTTTCTTCGCCATCGATTGAATACTACAGTTATCAACTCCCTAAATCTTTAAAAAGGGTGTGTCTCAAAAAGAATGTTTTTCTTAGAAAAAAAATGAAAACAATTCTTGGCAAGTTCCTTGGAGCAGACTCACAATATGCTGTTCAACTCAACTTATCTATAACCTGTCAAAACAAGAAAAAAGCGCAGAAGCCATAATGACAGAGTATAAAATAAAGAAAAAAAAGGAAAAGAAAAACACACAAACGAAAAATTATCCTATGACCATAATATCAGCAATCTTTACACTCACAGGAACAGAAAAGACTAATTGTGATTAAGCTTATTGGCAGAAGATTTGAAATCTTCCAGTCTATCAATAATTGTAGCTGGAAAAATGACTGAATTTTTGGGACAGAAAAGAGTTACTGGTCCAAAAGGGCACATGCAAAAATTTTGGCAAACTTAAAATAAATCTGACGAAAAAGTTTTTTTTTAGGAAGAAAGTAGTTGCCAAATAGGAGACAAAAGCAGGAAGATGAGGCACAGTTTGGCTATTGTAAGGTTTAAAAAGACAGAAACGACTAATATATATGAGATTAGAGACAAGGGAATTTTTTTAACAAATCAGGAATCAGCTCGTATTCCAGTAGAACCATTATCCAGTTTTTTCCAGCGTGTAGCACAGCAAACAAAGTGACAGCCCATAAAAAGTTTGTAAATGGTGTTTTTTTGTAAAAAAATTATTGTGCAAAATAATTATTGCAATAAACGTTTATTAGCTCTTCAAGGAGTATCGATCAGGGTCGGAAAGAAATTGTACCTCTCTTAGTTTAAAAATTGATTTTCTTTTTCATGTCACTATGAGAAAGGAGCAAAGGGAGCCCCCAATTTCTTTAACAATGAAAGAACTTTTGAAGTTTAAGAGGCACATGTAATACCGTCCCTCCACTTCAGTGCCACACCTGAAACAGAGCTGGCTTGTAAAGTAAATGACATCAATTTTTGGACTCATAGGAAATTGCTTTCTAATTTTTCCATTTATTATTCCACAAAAAGCGTCTCGGTTAAAGGGCAAAGAAACAATCGCACATCTTAAGCACTTCGAGATTTTATTCTATTACAATATTAAATTGCAGACTGAAGCCTTCCACGGAGCTTTTCACTCGATAGCAGAAGAAACACGGCTCGAAAAAACGAAAGCTTGGCGGAATAGCTTCAGATAGTGCTCTCTAACATAAGACTACAAATATCTCTTTTAGCTAACACTCTACTGGTTTTAGCTCAAGGACAAGCAAAAACATCCTTTTTAGCCCAGGCAATGGTTATACGCAGCTTTCCAAAATTTATGTCATATTCCTCGTCCGACCAGATACCCTCACTTTCCATAAAAGCCAAAGAGTCCTGAACACTTTCTCACAATACAGTGAAATCGACAGGAAAGGAAAAAATAGTAAAGAAAAAGAGAACAAAAACAAAGTGTTGCTCCCGTAGCACAATAAATCTATATAAAATACGAACCCGGTTTCCTTGAGGATGTCCATAGTCTGTCTTGAGAAGCCACATTTTGGGGAATCTTTTGAGCCTTTCATGAATACCATAATATCAGCCTCATTAATTAACCGCTTCAAACGATCCTCCAGAGACTGCTTCTTAGGTAGCAAAGATTGGAGCTCACCACTGTCAACCATTTCTTTAACAATGTCTAATCCTCCGACAAGATCTCCATTTACATACAGCTAGAAGAAAAACAGTCTATTACTTAGCAATAAAACGTATTTATTTTCGATTAGCGACGGGAATTTTAATAACCTTTGCATTGATATAATAGCTAAGAAATTATTATGATTATAAATATATTAAAAGTACTGTATAAAAGGTGTTGAGGCCAAATTGGTCTGGTTCCCATAAGATCAGTAAGTTATGTTGAGAGGTAGCAGTATTGTTACTTTTTGGTTCTTTTTTATCACTTTTTCTTCATTTTTTATCTTTTCTTTTTCTCCTCGTGGTCTGAGGGTTGATAACAACAAGAAATGATAAATTCAAAACTTATTTTCCGGTGTCAGGATCGTGAAACAGAGAATAAAAATTTCTTTGGTGTTTGCAAGGCCTCCAGCAATTTTCCAGAAAAGCCAGAAATTATTTAGGTCACAATCTAGTAAAATAGCATAAACAAGATGCAAAACAAGACAGTCGCAAAGCAAACTTGATGGCCCGAAATAACAAAATAGTGTATCTCTTTCAGGAAAAAAAATCTTGAAAGGTGAATCCTGAAATGCTTAATCAAAGATTTGAGGGATTTTCAAGTTTGATAGGTTTTTTTCAAATTGGAAATTCTTGAAATACCGTATATACCTCATAAAAAGCTAAGGCCTAGAAGTCCTTGAAACAAGTTCAACTGTGATCTCACTTATATGGGCCAGGAATCTTTTCAACTACACATCTGCCAGAACAGGTCATCAGATCTCTACTGAATTCAAGGGAAGCAAACGCTAGTGTCCCAGTTGTCCTTTTGATGTCTCCAAAGACATCCTCGCTTCTGCAGATGCGTCCCTAAATTCTTGTCATAGGGGTGTCTCTCAGAAAGCATTGCAGAATATTGACAAAACCCGGTAGCAACAAATAGCAAGTGTCTTAGCTATGCCTGCCTTTCGGAAATCAGTACCGGGTCCAACCTCTGTATGGGATAGAAAGGATAGAGGTCCCCAAAAAAGGTAGCGGTTCAAAAAAATCTAGACATAACAATACCACCTTACATAAAAATCCACAGTCTACATCACAGCTTTGAGGTGTCATGAAATTCATAGTAGGATATTACTTTTTTGGCTTTAATTCCAACGTATTAATTGGATTCATTACATTTTACAATAAATTTTGAACTATCAAAATTCTGATTTATTCTGATAATTATAGCTATAATTCTGTAAATTCTGCTATTTAAACTCATTAAATTTACAATTAATTTTGAACTGTCGAAATTCTGATTTTAAACCATTTTGATTTCCAATATTTGACTGCGATTGGCTGTTTCGACTTTGTATTTTGCCTGATACGTTTGTTACGATTTCCAAATCAAAGGAAGAGCAGACCTACTTTCTGAAAGTTTACTTATCTTTAATGATTTTAAAAATGAAGAACCATGTTTAAATCGAGATAAGTTTCACGAGTCATCCTTCCATGGAACAGTTCTACAGCGGTGCTCTGAGGAGTATGAATTTTAACTGTGGTATAAAACATTTCTCACTCAATATTTTTTTTTCTCAGTCAGTTTAAAAAAAAATTCTTGTATTATTTATTTCGACAGCCTAAATTATATTCATTTTAGATATATGATCTAGTATGATCTGTAAAGATCCAAGACGGGTAAAGAGAGCAATTGTTTTCATTTTAGTCTTGGTACTTTTAATTAAACGGGTCCGTTTTAAATGACCCGCGCTTTATTGCAAAGCATAAAACCAAGGCCAACTAATGTTTATTTGTAAGTACATTTTACTTAATGGTTCTTTTCGAATCGGTATTTCGAAGTGACGTTTCCCCCTGTGCAAATTTCAAACGCGAAAGTTTATTTTCATGTGCTACTTCTAATTTAATTGGAGTTTTGCCTATCTCAGGACCACCCTCACAGATAGGTTCCAAATTTGTTTCGCTTTCTAATATGTTAAGATTATTTTCGAACAATTTTCATTTTTTAAACACTTTTAAGTAACTTCGTCTATTTACGCAAAATACAGGATAAAATAAGATAAAAACAACGAAAAAAAACCAACAGAGTACACAAATAGGCAGTTGTTTCTTTCCATCCCCCTTCCTCTATCATAAACACTCATGTTTTATAAAGTTCAGTGAAATTCAGTACAAGGTCTGGAACAAAAATTACTTTTTCGTCAAAATTATTTACATAGTTTGCTCTCTAGTTTGTAATTTTCGAGAATCATACCTGTGGGTAAGTCGGCCAGTCTGAAAACTCCTTTAAGCCTTGGCGAACTGCTTCGTCTTCTAGGATATCAAAAGTACGGTAGTCAGCATTGTGTTCGTTCAGGATGTTGACTATTTGACGAGAAAAGCCTAAAATAGAAAGAAATATGACAGCAACCATAGGGTTGCAATGCATCTTGGCGGAAAAAGCGGGACCTGGTAATGTCAAAGACCTGACATTTTGTGGATATATTTGAAGTTAGCAGAGGAAGAATTAGACCTTATGTTTAGTAGATTTTGCACATATATATATATATATATATATATATATATATATATATATATATATATATATATATATATATATATATATATATATATATATATATATATATATATATATATAATTTATATGTATTCTTTTTAATTTAAAAATCTTTTTAATTTAAAAATGGGCATTAAAAATAAATAACTCAAATCATATCATTCCTGAAGCAAAAGATTGTACAGGATCCCAATATGTTGCTGAAACGAAACCAGCAACTAGACATTCGCCCTCACACACATAAGAGAATACCCATAGCCTCCTTTACTCTCCCTCAGTAAGAATTTTAAACGTATGCATTACAATGAGGCACAACACTGCCTCACTTCCTCCATTGACTTGGGTTCATCTGGAAGGGTAATTCCAGATGACACATCAAGATGAAACTTCACTGCCAGACACACCAAGACATTCGGCCTCACACACATAAGAGAACACCCATAACCTCCTTCACTCTCCCTCAGTAAGAATGTAAATGTAAGCATTATAATGAGGCACAGAACTGCCTCGCTTCCTCCATTGACTTGGGTTCATCTGGAAGGTTAAATCATGTTTCCGGTCCAATATGACAGATACAAAATCAAGATCTCATCGTCACACTCTTTGGGTCACTTAATATAGCAGAATCCCGTATACCATACCCAAGTGAACTTGCATTAAATAACTTGAAAAACAAATCCAGAAGAGCGCCAATTTAAAACTTAAACATAGATAAAATTCTACAGATTTTAACAATACCGTGGCACAATATAATATACAGACGTTTATTTTATATCTTATAAATTCTCTTGAGTTTTTTTTTCTATTACAGAATATTCACATAATTTTATTCTAGTAAATACGTAAAATATTTAAACGCAAACGGAAACAAGATGACAACAAATTCACCAAAAAAAATGATATAAGGATGTACTGGTGAAAAACATAACATCCTGAAAACCACAGATGGATACATAAGCATCAATAACGCATTCAACCATTGCTTGTTTAGAATCAATTAATCCAATACGGTCTTTAGTAGGTAAACATTCAGCGGCAGTGACCAGCGGGGTCGCAATGGCTTGTAACATAATAAGTAGCCTGGCCCAGGCAACATAATGTGATACCACTGTGAATACACTACAGGTGAAATTACTACTTATTTAGGATCCACTCATAGTTTTACTAAAGCAACTAACGTGAATTCTTTTTTTATTTTTATCAGCAGAATCCCATTAAAAAAAACAAGAGCTAAGACCAACATTAGTCATTTAGACCATTTAAGTCATTTGTTCATTTAAGAACAACATTAGTGTCGTTTAAAAGAATTACATAAAACCTCACCACATTTCGGTGTGTTTGGATCTCCCTTCATAAATAACATCACGGGAGCCGCTGTAATAAGTCTCCTCAGTCGAGCATTGAGCTCTTCCTTCGTTTCTGGGTTACGAGGAGCAACAGGTTTAGTTGTCATCTGGGATGGTTGGAGGTTCCCCAAATCATCTGCCAGGGCGGCCTAAAAATAAGTTTTTAAAAAAAGACGCGTCTTTGAAGCAAATAAAAAATAAAGCACAAATACAATAAATGTCTTAAATACAAAAACGGAAATTAAAAGTGATACAACTACTTTCTGTTATCAACAGGGGTATGATTGCCGAAGTTCAATTGACGTCCACTAAAATTATTTGGATGCGAAACAAAGAATGTCTAATGGGTTTAGAATAAAATAAATAAAAATTGAAAATTCGGTTGTACTGAATAATAAAATTGTACGAAACGGTTTAGCACAAAGTTTTAAGTAGGCAAAAACTCGTATCTAATTCTTTCCACTTTGTGGGGTGCACATCCTCCCTAATAAAGGCAATGAGGGAGGGCGTTGACTTCGGTAACCTCGTAATTTTAAGTTGTGCCTCATAGAAAATGTCAAACATTTTGAATCTTCAACGGAAAAGGGGCAGTATTGGTCTTAGAAATATTTTAGACTTTGGCTGACTTTTGTCTTAAGGCTTAAAGAATACATTAATGACTTTACAGAGGCGGCAGTGCTGAGCCCTTCCTCAGTAATGCTGCCACCTATAATACTCTTTAGGCTTAAAGTTTTTATTGGCTTTTATCCTCTACACGATATTAGCTCTACTTAGTTAGTTTTTACTTCCCTTTGAGTGAACACAGAAACGAATGAAATGATATACATCTATTGCTAAGCGTAGTCAAATACCAAAGAAACATATTTTAAGTTGAGCAATCTATGCTTGAACACTTTTATTTTGGGTCTCAAGCGCATAAAAATTTAAATTTTGAAAAAAATCAGAAGTGCCTTCATTGTACAGAAGTGCCTTTGAAATATCGAATTTACCGTTTTTCATCCTCTGAAGAATATATATACAGAGCTTGGGGAATTAGGCTGACCTTCAAACTACTTGACAACTTGAGCAGGTTTTTTAGCTGGTGCTTATCAATTTCTTAATGCATAAATCTTCATACAATTTCAGTGCTAATTTGCCTCACGGCTTATAATTCTCAGAAATTTTGGAAGAAGCATCCTAAAAAAAATTTCAGGAAGAATTTTATTCCCTCACAAGCTCTAAACAAGTAACGTTTTACGTAGTTCATCATTTGGAACGATTGAATTTCCCCGACAGCCACTCTTGAGTCATGTTTATCTATTGCAGCTGCTAAACCCATTATCATCCAATTTTACCATACTACTACTACTACTACTAATAACTCACTGCAGCACCAAGCCGCCTGAGGCCAACACAGCTACGCACGCTCCTCCTCCAACCTAATCTATTTAAAGCCTCCCTCTTTACACCCTCCCAGGAAGTTCCCGTTTCCTTTAAATCCTTATTTATGACATCCTCCCAACCCAGACAAGGACGACCTGCTTTCCGTGTAGCCCCAGACGGTTGGCCAAAAAGGACAATCTTCGGTAATCTGTCATCCTTCATCCGTAGAACGTGGCCTAGCCATCTCAACCTTTCTTTCATTATAGCCCCAGAAAGCGGGATTGAACCACACTTTTCGTACAACCTACTGTTTGAAATACGGTCAGTCAGCCGGGTACCCAGAACAATCCGTAGGCAATTTCTCTGGAAAACATCTAGTAAATTTTCATCTGCTTTTCGGAGTGTCCATGCTTCAGAGCCATATTTGACCACTGTCATCACTGTAGCTTCCAATATTCTAATCTTGGTTTGTAGGCTTATCTTTCTATTCTTCCAAACTTTTTTTAACTGTGAAAAAACACCCTGAGCTTTAGCTATTCTACTTTTAACATCTTCACTGCTCCCACCATCTTTACTAATAATACTACCAAGGTAACTGAAGCTCCCAACTTGATCAATCTTTTCGTTACCTAAGGTCACCTGTTCATCTTCACTTATTCCTAACCTTAGTGACTTAGTCTTCTTAACATTAATTTTCAAGCCTATTTTAGCACCCTGAACTCGTAAAACCTCTAAAAATTCATTCATTTTGCTCACACTTTCATCTAATATGCTTAAATCATCAGCATAATCTAAGTCCAGGAGCGTTCTTCCTCCCCATTTGATTCCATGGTCTCCAATTGCCTTTCCTGTGCTCCTTAAGACGAAGTCCATCAAAATGATCCATATAAAGGGGGATAGAACACAACCCTGCTTAACTCCTGATTTAATACAAAACCAGTTGCTAACCTCATTTCCTACCTTAACCGCAGCAGTATTATTCTCGTACATAGCGCAAATCACTTTAATGTATTTTTCTGGTATACCATATAACGATAAGACCTTTGTTAACGCTGTTCTATCAACAGAATCGAAAGCTTGCTCATAATCGATAAAACTAAGGACCAAAGGTGTTTGACAACGAAGGGACTTCTCAATTATTAACCTAAGAGTGAAAACATGGTCGACACATCCTCTACCTTTTCTAAAACCGCATTGTTCTTCCCTTAAAACTTTGTCTACAGCATGTCTCAGTCTAAAAAGTATCATATTACTCAGTAATTTGCTACCTACAGAGACCAGACTAATGCCTCGATAATTCCGACATTCACTCTTGTCACCTTTCTTTATTTCTTTACCATAAGTGTAATGCAATTCGTGCAAAACTAACACTAAGTGGGATCCTAATCCCCAAGACCGATCAAGTAAACTAAATAGACCAAATATTAGAATAAAAACTTAATTTGTACCCCCCCCCCCCCCCATTCAAAGTAAAACTAAAAAATAGTCTATACAAACTAGATGAATCAAAAGATGTTGCATGCTGATTAAGAAATGCATCCATGCTTAGACGCTTAGCTCATTCCTCAAATTGGATAAATGAATGTACTTCCCTACAATATGTACAGAAAAAGTTTGTAGAATTTGAAAAAACTATACACAAGGAGCAATTTCTTATTTCCACGGACAGTTCGAAAATGATTAA
>NC_088867.1:26950231-26973832 GCF_032884065.1 Artemia franciscana | reverse complement strand
ATATGAGGGGTTCTAAAAATACTTTAGCATAAAGAGCGAGGTATTTAGGAGGAGATAAATACCTTGCTCTTTATGCTAAAGTATTTTTAGTAATTTCAACTATTTATTCTACGGCCTTTCTGATTCAGGGGTCATTCTTAAAGAATTGGGACAAAACATACGATTTAGTGTAAAGAGCGAGGTATTAACGAGGGTACAAACCCCCTCGTATGCATAATAAAAATATAAGGTTATGAAAGTTTGTTACGTAAGTTAATTCTTAAGTTACGTATATTTTTTACTAATAAAAACGTTCGTTAAAAATTAAAAGTTCTAGTTGCCTTTTTAAGTAACCGAAAAATTGGAGGGCAACTAGGCCTCCTTCTCCACCCCTTATTTCTCAAAATCGTCTGATCAAAACTAAGAGAAAGCCATTTAGCCAAAAAAAGAATTAATATACAAATTTCATTTTAATAATTTATGTGCGGAGAGCCAAAACCAAACATGCATTAATTCAAAAACGTTCAGAAATTAAAAAAAAACTAATTTTTTTTAGCTGAAAGTAAGGAGCGACATTAAAACTTAAAACGAACAGAAATTACTCCGTATATGAAATGAGTTGTCCCCCCCGCAATCCCTCGCTCTTTACGCTAAAGTTTGACTCTTTGCCACAATTCTACTTTTTAAAACAATTAAAAGCTTTAGCGTAAAGAGCGAGGGATTGCGGAAGGGACAACTCATTTCATATACGGAGTAATTTCTGTTCCTTTTAAGTTTTAATGTCGCTCCTTACTTTCAGCTAAAAAAATTAGTTTTTTTTATTTAATATCTTTAATATCAAATGTTTTCCGGCTTTGAGTATTTGTCAAGCAATCTTGTCTGTGGTTGATTTTTGTTGGTTATACGGGATGACGTTGCTAGCTCCCTGCTGAATATTGAAGTAATTAATGGGGCTATGAATCTACAATGGAGCTGTAAACAAAATTTTAGCAAACATCCCAAACAAGATGAGGCTAGTTCTCTTGTGAAGAATGAACAGTGTTGTCTCTCTTGAAAGAGTCTACTATTATTGTATTCCTTTTCTTTCATTTAAGACTCTCATAATTCGTCTGTTGCTAAGCTATTTATCATCCTTGAAATCGTCGATTTAGATGTTGCCTTGGCATTTTGTAAAATATAGTGTATATTCAAAGGAAATGTATCTGATTGGAATAACTGTTTTAAAAGAGTAGCCTGGGAAACCTTATACAACTTCAATGACTATGGATTCAATTGATTGACGTCATTTTAAAGGTGTCCGGCCATCTCTTTTAAGCTACATTACAGCTATATATACTTATATATATATATATATATATATATATATATATATATATATACATATATATATATACATATATATATATATATATATATATATATATATATATATATATATATATATATATATATATATATATATATATATATATATATATATATATATATATATATATATATATATATATATGTATATAAATATATGTATATATATATATATATATATATATATATATATATATATATATAAAAATATATATATATAAATATATATATATATATATATATATATATATATTTATATATATATATATATATATATATATATATATATTATATATATATATATATATATATATATATATATATATATATATATATATATATATATATGTATATATGTATATATGTTATATGTATATATATGTTGGGGTGGTGCTTCGCGCCACCCCAACA
The DNA here is from genome assembly GCF_032884065.1 of Artemia franciscana. NCBI lineage: Eukaryota > Metazoa > Arthropoda > Branchiopoda > Anostraca > Artemiidae > Artemia > Artemia franciscana. Next base: position 26,972,077 of record NC_088867.1, on the reverse strand, counting down.
CCTAGTTGGTGGGGGTGCTTCGCCCCCCCAAGCCCCCCCCCCCCCCGCGCGTAAGTCGTTACGTGCCATATTAGTTACGTGCCATTGTAGTTGTGTCCCTGTGTCCCACCTATGAATATATATATATATATATATATATATATATATATATATATATATATATATATATATATATATATATATATATATATATATATATATATATATATATATATATATATATATATATTATATATATATATATTTTTAACTACGTAAAACCTGCGACATTATTCCAATGATTGCCCTTGAGCTTTGTTGATGGTGATTGCTAATCGAACATTTCCTGTGTCCCCGTAGTTGTTTCCCTGTGTCCCGGTCGTCTTTTGTGTCCCGGTGTCGGGGTGGGGACTCCACCTCGGTGTGTCCCTGTGTCCCACCTGTGAATATATATTTATATATATATATATATATATATATATATATATATATATATATATATATATATATATATATATATATATATATTTCTAACTACGTAAAACTTGCGAATATACAACATTCTTGGCTGTCCCATTGTCTGCATATAAATAGATTGTCAGGTTTACCGACTCTTGAACATGCATCATATAAATTGTCCATGGGAAAAACAATCTGTATTCACATCTATACCTCATTATTCTAGTGATTGCCCTTGAGCTTTGTTGATGGTGATTGCTAATCGAACATTCCCTGTGTCCCCGTCGTCATTTATATATCCCCCTGTGCCCTCCGGCGTCCCCATTGTTGTTGTTTCCCTGTGTCCCGGTCGTCATTTGTGTCCCGGTGTCCCAGTCTGTAATTTCTCTTTGAGTGTCGCGGTCGCCATTTATAATCCCTGTGTTCCGGTCGTCATTTTTGTCCCGGTCGTCATTTGTGTTCCGGTGTCCCGATCTGTAATTTCTCTTTGAGTGTCCTGGTCGTCATTTATATTCCCTGTGTCCCGGTCGTCATTTGTGTCCCGGTGTTTTGTTGATGGTGAATGCTAATCGAACATTCCTTGTGTCCCGGTCGCTTTCTCTTTGAGTGTCCCGGTCGTCATTTATATTCCCTACTAGCTGTTGGGGTGGCGCTTCGCGCCACCCCAACACCTAGATATATATATATATATATATATATATATATATATATATATATATATATATATATATATATATTTTTAACTACGTAAAACTTGCGAATATACTACATTCTTGGCTGTCCCATTGTCTGTGCATATAAATAGATTTTCAGATTTACCGACTCTTGAACATGCAACATATAATTGTCCATGGGAAAAACAATCTGTATTCAGATCTATACCTCATTATTCTAATGATTGCCCATTGAGCATTGTTGACGGTGATTGCTAATCGAACATTCCCTGTGTCCCCGTCGTCATTTATATATCCCCTTGTGCCCCCCGGCGTCCCCGTTGTTGTTGTTTCCCTGTGTCTGTAATTTCTCTTTGAGTGTCCAGATCGTCATTTATATTCCCGGTGTCCCGGTCGTCATTTGTGTTCCGGTGTCCCCGTCTGTAATTTCTCTTTGAGTGTCCTGGTCGTCATTTATATTCCCTGTGTCCCGGTCGTCATTTGTGTCCCGGTGCTTTGTTGATGGTGGTTGCTAATCGAACATTCCTTGTATCCCGGTCGCTTTCTCTTTGAGTGTCCCGGTCGTCATTTATATTTCCTAGAAGCGCCACCCCAACACCTAGTTGGAGGGGGCGCTTCGCGCCCCCCTAATCCCCCCCGCGCGCAAGCCCTTACGCGCCATATCAGTTACGCGCCATTGTAGTTGTGTCCCTGTGTCCCACCTGTGAATATAGATATATATATATATATATATATACTATATATATATATATATATATATATATATATATATATATATATATATATATATATATATATATATATATATATATATATATATATATATATATATATATATATATATTTGTAACTACGTAAAACTTGCGAATGTACAACATTCTTGGCTGTCCCATTGTCTGTGCATATAAATAGATTGTCAGGTTTACCGACTCTTGAACATGCAAAATATAATTGTCCATGGGAAAAAACAATCCGTATTCAGATCTATACCTCATTATTATAATGATTGCCCTTGAGCTTTGTTGATGATGATTGCTAATCGAACATTCCCTGTGTCCTGGTCGTCATTTATATATCCCCCTGTGCCCCCCGGCGTCCCCGTTGTAGTTGTTTCCCTGTGTCCCTGTATATATATATAAATATATATCTATATATATAAAAATAAGTTGTCTGTCTGTGTGTCTGTCTGTCAGGTGACGTAATGTTTCTGTTTCGACTGACGTCATGAAGTTAGTTGTCGTCATTTTTTTTATGACGGTGACGTCATTAAAGACAGAAAAGAAAGCGTGCCGAGGAATCAAAAGAACAGCAAGGAAACAGGCTTGAGGCTAAAGAACGCAAAACCGCGCAGTTAGATGAAGATCCGCCTGGACAGCGAGAGTCAAAACATATCAAAACTGAAAATGATAGCGATGATGATTGGGTTTGGGATTTTGACTTTGATAAGGTAATCAATGCCTACCAGATTTTAGTTAAAAAAACAAAGGTTCGGCGATATGTATTTCATAGTGAAGCTCAAAAATAAAGAAGAAAAAGAAAACTGAAAAAAGAAAAAATGTAAAAAACTAAAAAATACTAAAAAGAAAAAACACTCAAAGAGAAATTACAGACCGGGACACAAATGACGCCCGGGACAGAGGGAATATAAATAACGACCTGGACACTCAAAGAGAAATTACAGACTGGGATACCGGGACACAAATGACGACCGGGACACAGGGAATATAAATGACGACCAGGACACAGGTATTTAAGAATATCGTTCAAAGACAAATTTTTAATTGTAAGAAGACCGTTGAAAGAGAAATTTCTAATTGTAAAATGACTGAAGAACCTACAATGGCAACACCCGAGGAAGCTGCTCAAAACGAATGTATTCAAGCCGAAGTAGCTGAGTTGGTAAAGCGTTATGTTTCAGGTTCAAGGTCCGAGAGGCTCCAGGTTTGAACCTTGGCCTTAGCATTAATACAAAAGAAGAAAAAACTAAAAAAGGGTAAAAACTAAAAAGAAAATATATATATATATTTATATATATATCTATCTATATATATAAAAATAAGTTGTCTGTCTGTGGATCTGTCAGGTGACGTCATGTTTCTGTGTCGACTGACGTCATGTTTTCGACTGACGAAATTACAGACCGGGACATCGGGACACAAATGACGACCGGGACACCGGCACATAGGGAATATAAATGACGACCGGGACACAAGGAATGTTCGATTTTCAATCACCATCAACAAAGCACCGGGACACAGGGAGTATAAATGACGACCAGGACATAAGTAAAAAAAAAATTTACTTATGTCATAACTACAAAAGGACATAACTACAAAAAAACTAAAAAGAAAAAAAAACTAAAAACTAATAAAAAACTAAAAAAGCTAAAAGCTAAAAAAAAACTAAAAAAGAAAATAAAATGAAAAAGGAAAAAAAAAATGAAAAATAAAGGAGAAAAACAGAACTAAAAAAAAAGAAAAAAAAACTAAAAAAAGGTAAAAAACTAAAACCTAAAAAAAGACCAATTCAAAAAAGAATGTATATACAGACCGGGACACAAATGACGACCGGGACATGACGACCGGGACACAGGGACACAACTACAACAGGGACGCCGGGGGGCTCAGGGGGATATATAAATGACGATGGCGACCTAGGGAATCGTCGATTAGCAATCACCATCAACAAAGCTCAAGGGCAATCATTAGAATCATGAGGTATAGATCTGAATACGGATTGTTTTCCCATGGACCATTATATGTTGCATGTTCAAGAGTCGTTAAACCTGACATTCTATTTATATGCGCAGACAATGGGACAGCAAAGAATGTTGTATATTCGCAAGTTTTACGTAGTTAAAAACATATATATATATATATATATATATATATATATATATATATCTATCTATATATATAAAAATAAGTTGTCTGTAGATCTGTGGATGGATCAGGTGACGTCATGTTTCGGCTGACGTCATGAAATTAGTTGCCATCATTTTTGCTTTGAAGGTGACGTCATTCAAGTTATATAAGACATATGTTCGCCGTCATGTTTCGGCTGACGTCATGAAATTAGCTGCCATCATTTTTGCTTTGAAGGCGTGACGTCATTCAAGTTATATAAGGCGTATGTTCGCGTAGAATTCTATTAATGCTTAAGTTTATAATGACTGATGAAGATGATCAAAGAGTCTATGCCAAAAAACTTGCTGCTGATAGAGAAAGTCAGAAAAGAAAGCGTGCCGAGGAACTACCAGAGCAACGCGAAAGCAGACTTGCTGCTAAAAGAGAAAGTGAAAAAAGAAGGCGTGCCGAGGAACTACTAGAGCAACGCAGAAGCAGACTTGCTGCTAAAAGAGAAAGTGAAAAAAGAAGGCGTGCCGAGGAATCAAAAGACCAGCAGGGAAACAGGCTTGAGGCTGATAGAGAAAGAAAGAACAGAAAGCATGCCGAGGAACTACCAGAGCAACGCAGAAGCAGACTTGCTGCTAAAAGAGAAAGTGAAAAAAGAAGGCGTGCCGAGGAATCGAAAGACCAGCAGGGAAACAGGCTTGTTGCTGATAGAGAAAGTAAGAAAAGAAAGCGTGCCGAGGAATCAGAGCAATCTGAAAGTTATCGCCTGGCATTCAGGTACAACCCAGTCGATGATTATAGCTTGAGTAGATGTGTTCAAATCGGGACAATGTCTAAAATTTGTCCCTATTGCAAGGCCTTGAAATTCAATGGTGAAACAGTGGGAATGTGTTGCGCCTCAGGAAAAGTTAAACTTCCTCTATTGGCTGCACCACCAGAGCCATTGAAGACTTTCCTTACTGGAACTACGTCAGAATCTAAGCGTTTTTTGTCAAAAATCAGACAATACAACTCATGTTTCCAAATGACGTCGTTTGGAGCCCAAATCAAAAATCCAGATCAATTTATGTCTACTTTCAAAGTAAAAGGGCAAATTTATCATAAAGCAGGGTCCCTTCTACCATTCTCAGGCGAGAATCATAAATTTTTACAATTGTACTTCATCAGTGATAGAAATTCTGAATTGAATGCACGTTGCGAAATTTCTCCCAACGTTGAAAGGACAATCGTTTCCCAATTGCAACATCTTTTCCACGAAAATAATAAGTTAGTGCGTCTGTTCAAAACAGCCATCGATTTGATGCCTACTGATACTCATAAAATTGTTATTTCCGCTGACAAAACGCCTCCTGGCCAACATGTGCGTAGATACAATGCTCCGACTATCGACGAAGTGGCAATCGTTATGGTCGGTGATCAGTTTTTACCTCGAGATATTATTCTACATAAGCGAAACGCTCAGTTGTTAAGAATTGCTGAAACTCATCGATGCTACGATGCCCTACAATATCCTATCATTTTTTGGGATGGAGCCGACGGCTATCACTTTAATATTAAATTGATGAATCCAGCCACTAACAAAGAAATGAATAAGAAATGCAGTGCAATGCATTATTATTCCTATAGACTAATGATTCGGCAGGATGAAGAAAATTATATTTTAAAATGCCGTGAATTGTTTCACCAATTTATGGTTGATATGTATGCTAAAATTGAATCAGAACGTTTGCTATATATTCGCCTGAATCAGACCAAGCTCCGCTCTGAACAATACATTCATTTGCAAGATGCAGTTATAAATGACGGTAATACCACAAACGTTGGAAGATTAACAATTTTACCTTCGTCATATGTTGGCAGTCCCCGTCATATGCATGAATATGCTCAAGATGCTATTGCGTATGTTCGTCTCTATGGTCGTCCAGATTTATTTATTACATTTACATGTAATCAATCTTGGGACGAGATACTGCAGCTTTTACTTCAAGGACAATCGGCGGTTCATAGGCATGACATTACGGCACGTGTCTTCCGGCAAAAGTTGAAATCACTGAAAAACTACCTTGTAAAACATGAAGTGTTTGGGTCAGTGCGATGCTGGTTGTACTCAGTGGAATGGCAAAAACGAGGTTTGCCACACGCACATATACTAATCTGGCTACATAAAAAAATTACTTCAAACGAAATTGATGATGTGATTTCCGCTGAAATACCTGATAAAAATGTCGATAAGGGGTTACATGATATTATTGTAAAAAATATGATACATGGACCTTGCGGTGCACTGAACGAAAATTCACCATGCATGGCCAAAGGAAGGTGCACAAAGCAATATCCTCGACTTTTAGTACCCAAAACAATTACTGGCAATGATGGTTACCCACAATATAGAAGAAGATCTACTGAAGATGGCGGTAAAACAGCAATAATAAAGAAGCGTAACGGTACCACCATCGAAGTAGATAACCAGTGGGTTGTTCCATATTCCCCTTTATTATCAAAAACATTTAATGCACACATAAACGTTGAATACTGTAACTCCGTAAAGGCAATCAAATATATATGTAAATACGTCAACAAAGGCAGTGACATGGCAGTTTTTGGCTTGCAGTCCGAAATCAAAGATTTCGATGAAATCGTAGAATATCAGGCTGGAAGATACATAAGCAGTAATGAAGCTGTTTGGCGAATTCTTTCATTTCCGATACATGAACGTAGTCCAGCTGTTGTTCACTTAGCGGTACATTTACAGAATGGTCAACGTGTTTATTTCACGGAAACCAACGTGCAACAAAGAGTCCTGAATCCACCGGATACAACATTAACAGCTTTTTTTTCGCTTTGCAAAAATGATTCTTTTGCGAAAAAACTGCTGTATACTGAAGTGCCTTCGTATTACACGTGGAATACTAAAAATAAAGTATTTGAACGTCGAAAACAGGGTAAGTCAGTCGACGGCACACCTACCATCTTCAAAGATACCACGATAGGAAGACTCTACACCGTTCACCCCAATCAACATGAATGCTTCTTTCTACGCCTGCTTTTGGTGAATGTACCCGGTCCGACATCCTTTGAGTATTTGAGGACTGTAAATGGTACTATACATGACACTTACCGTAGTGCATGCCAAGCTCTGAATTTATTGGAGAATGACCAACACTGGGATAACTGCATCAATGACGCGTGCGAAACGTCAACCCCAAGTCAAATTCGTGCATTGTTTGGCATCATTTTAACAACTTGCTCTCCATCAGCTCCTACAGATTTATGGGAAAAATATAAGTCAAAAATGTCCGAAGATATACTTCATCGAAAACAGTTAGAGACGTCAGACATGACTTTTGATTTTACACCAGAAATTTATAACTACACTTTAGTTGTTATAGAAGATATTTGCATAAGTATGGCAAACAAACCTCTTCAGGGTTTGGGAATGCCTTCACCTAACCGTATCGCTGCTGTTTCGACATGTGTAGAATTGGATCGTGAACAAAGTTACAGTACGAAAGATCTATTGTCGTATGTACAAAATAACATTTCCAAGTTAACGTCGGAACAAAAAGACATTTATGATACGATAATGCATTGTGTCGATAACAACGTTGGAGAAATTTTCTTTTTGGATGCGCCAGGAGGTACTGGTAAAACGTTTGTGATAAAACTGATTCTGGCATCAATTCGATCTAAAAATGATATAGCGTTGGCAATTGCGTCGTCCGGAATAGCCGCAACATTGCTGCCTGGTGGAAGAACTGCTCATTCCGCTTTGAAATTGCCTCTGAACTTGCATTCTACAGAAACTCCCACGTGCAATATTTCCAAATCATCTGGGATGGGTAAAATATTGCAGCAATGCAAACTTATTATTTGGGATGAGTGCACAATGGCACACAAAAAATCGCTCGAGGCTCTGGATCAATGCTTGAAAGATTTAAGAGGGAATTCGAAACCCTTTGGCAGCACATTAATATTGCTTGCAGGAGATTTCAGGCAAACATTACCTATAATACCTAGATCAACTCCTGCAGACGAAATGAATGCTTGCCTGAAAAATTCTAATTTATGGGCACACGTAAAAACATTAAAATTAACTACAAATATGCGTATCCGATTGCAAAACGATGACTCTGGTCAAACATTTTCAGATCAATTGCTAGCAATGGGAAACGGAAAGCTCCCAGTAGACTCAATTTCAGGACGTATACAACTACCTGCTGATTTCTGTAATTTAGTGACGTCCAAAAATGAATTGATTGAAAATATATTTCCGAATATTCTAAAAAATTATAAAAATAATAAATGGCTAAGTGAAAGAGCGATTCTCGCACCCAAAAATATAGACGTCCACGAAATCAACAATATTGTTTTGACCAAGATTCAAGACCAGGCAGTCCTTTACAAGTCAGTCGACACAGTTTTGGAACCAAATGAAGCGGTTAATTATCCATCTGAATTTTTAAATTCCATAGATCTTTCAGGGTTTCCACCACACGTGCTACAACTAAAAATAGGCGTACCAATAATATTGTTACGTAACATAAACCCACCAAAGCTTTGCAATGGCACTCGACTTGCCGTAAAAAAAACAATGGAAAACCTAATAGAGGCCACAATCCTGACAGGGCCTTTTGAGGGTGAGGCTGTTCTTATTCCTCGCATTCCCATGATTCCAACAGATCTGCCTTTTCAATTTAAAAGATTGCAATTCCCAATTCGATTAGCATTTGCAATCACCATTAACAAAGCTCAAGGTCAATCATTAGAAAAATGTGGTATTGATCTTAATACTGATTGTTTTTCCCATGGACAATTGTACGTTGCATGTTCGAGGGTCGGTAAACCTGACAATCTATTTATATGCAGCGAGAATTGGACAGCGAAGAATGTTGTATATTCTCAAGTTTTACGCAGTTAATTTGTATTTCGGAACCAAATGAAGCGGTTAATTATCCATCTGAATTTTTAAATTCCATAGATCCTTAAGGGTGTCCACCACACCTGCTACAACTAAAAATAGGCGTACCAATAATACTTTTAAGAAATATCAACCCACCAAAGCTTTGCAATGGCACGCGACTTGCCGTGAAAAAAACAATGGAAAACCTAATAGATGCCACAATCTTGACAGGGCCTTATGAGGGTGAGGCTGTTCTTATTCCTCGCATTCCCCTGATTCCAACGGATCTGCTTTTTCAATTTAAAAGATTGCAATTCCCAATTCGATTAGCATTTGCAACCACCATCAACAAAGCTCAAGGGCAATCACTAGAAAAATGCGGTATAGATCTTAATACAGATTGCTTTACCAATGTACAATTGTATGTTGCATCTTTGAGGGTCGGTAAACCTGACAATCTATTTATACGCACAGACAATGGGACAGCGAAGACTGTTGTATATTCACAAGTTTTACGTAGTTAATTTGTATTGTATCTATCTATCTCTCTATCTATATAAAAACGAGTTGTGTGTATGCATGTTTGTTTGTTTGTAAAAAGAGCGTTTGCATATGACGTCATTATTAGTACATACGGCTTTGTATATGGACAGACAATGGGAAAGCCAAGAATGTTGTATATTCGCAATTTTTACGTAGTTTGAAACACATATATAAATCTATCTATATTCACAGGTGGGACACAGGGACACAACTACAATGGCGCGTAACTAATATGGCGCGTAACTAATATGGCGCGTAACGACTTACGCGCGCGGGGGGGCTTGGGGGGGCGTGAAGTGCCCCCACCAACTAGGTGTTGGGGTGGCGCGAAGCGCCACCCCAACAGCTAGTATATATATATATATATATATATATATATATATATATATATATATATATATATATATATATATATATATATATATATATATATATATATATATATATATATATATATATATATATATATATATGTATATACTAGCTGTTGGGGTGGCGCTTCGCGCCACCCCAACACCTAGTTGGTGGGGCGCTTCGCGCGCGTAAGTCGTTACGCGCCATATTAGTTACGCGCCATTGTAGTTGTGTCCCTGTGTCCCACCTGTGAATAGAGATAGATATAAATATATGTTTTTAACTACGTAAAACATGCGAATATACAACATTCTTCGCTGTCCCATTGTCTGTGCATATAAATAGATTGTCAGGTTTACTGACTCTTGAAACTGCAACATATAAATGTCCATGGGAAAAACAATCCGTATTCAGATCTATACCTCATTATTCTAATGATGTGTCCCTGTGTCCCGGTCGTCATTTATATTCCCTGTGTCCCGGTCGTCATTTGTGTCCCGGTCGTCATTTATATTCCCTGTCCCGGTCGTCATTTGTGTCCCGGTGTCCCGGTCTGTAATTTCTATTCGAACAATCCCTGTGTCCCGGTCGTCATTTATGTATCCCGCCTGTGCCCCGGCGTCCCCGCTGTAGTTGTGCCCCTGTGTCCCGGTCGTCATTTATATTCCCTGTGTCCCGGTCGTGATTTGTGTCCGGGTGTCCCAGTCTGTAATTTCTCTTTGAGGTTCCCGGTCGTCACTTATATTCCCTCTGTCTCGGTCTAATGACGTCACCGTCAAAGCAAAAATGACGACAACTAATTTCATGACGTCAGCCGACACAGAAACATGACGTCACCTGATCCACAGACAGACAGACAGACAACTTATTTTTATATATATAGATATATATATATATTCACAGGTGGGACATAGGGACACAACTACAATGGCGCGTAACTAATATGGCGCGTAACGACTTACGCGCGCAGGGGGGCTTGGGGGGGGGGTGCGAGGCGCCCCCCCCCCCAACTAGGGGTTGGGGTGGCGCTGACGTTATGAAATTAGTTGTCGTCATTTTTGGTTTGACGGTGACGTCATTCAAGATATTTAAGACATGTTCACGTAGAAATCTATTAATGTTTAAGTTTACAATGACTGATGAACTTACCATGGCAAAAGCCGATGAAGATGCTCAAAGATTCTATGCCAAAAAACTTGCTGCTGGTAGAGAAAGTCAGAAAAGAAAGCGTGCCGAGGAACTACCAGAGCAACGCGAAAGCAGACTTGCTGCTAAAAGAGAAAGTGAAAAAAGAAGGCGTGCCGAGGAATCAAAAGAACAGCAAGGAAACAGGCTTGAGGCTGATAGAGAAAGAAAGAACAGAAAGCGTGCCGAGGAATCAAAAGAACAGCAAGGAAACAGGCTTGAGGCTGATAGAGAAAGAAAGAACAGAAAGCGTGCCGAGGAACTACCAGAGCAACGCGGAAGCAGACTTGCTGCTAAAAGAGAAAGTGAAAAAAGAAGGCATGCCGAGGAATTACAAGAACAGCAAGAAATCAGGCTTGCTGCTGATAGAGAAAGTAAGAAAATAAAGCGTGCCGAGGAATCAGAGCAACCTGAAAGTTATCGCCTGGCATTCAGGTACAACCCAGTCGATGATTATAGCTTGAGTAGATGTGTTCAAATCGGGACAATGTCTAAAATTTGTCCCTATTGCAAGGCCTTGAAATTCAATGATGAAACAATGGGAATGTGTTGCGCCTCAGGAAAAGTTAAACTTCCTCTATTGGCTGCACCACCAGAGCCATTGAAGACTTTCTTTACTGGAACTACGTCAGAATCTAAGCGTTTTTTGTCAAAAATCAGAAAATACAACTTATGTTTCCAAATGACGTCGTTTGGAGCCCAAATCGAAAATCCAGATCAATTTATGTCTACTTTCAAAGTAAAAGGGCAAATTTATCATAGAGCAGGGTCCCTTCTACCATTCTCAGGCGAGAATCATAAATTTTTACAATTGTACTTCATCAGTGATAGAAATTCTGAATTGAATGCACGTTGCGAAATTTCTCCCAACGTTGAAAGGACAATCGTTTCCCAATTGCAACATCTTTTCCACGAAAATAATAATTTAGTGCGTCTGTTCAAAACAGCCATCGATTTGATGCCTACTGATACTCATAAAATTGTTATTTCCGCTGACAAAACGCCTCCTGGCCAACATGTGCGTAGATACAATGCTCCGACTATCGACGAAGTGGCAATCGTTATGGTCGGTGATGGTCGAATATACAACATTCTTTGCTGTCCCATTGTCTTTGCATATAAATAGATTGTCAGGTTTACCGACTCTTGAACATGCAACATATAATGGTCCATGGGAAAACAATCTGTATTCAGATCTATACCTCATGATTCTAATGATTGCCCTTGAGCTTTGTTGATGGTGATTGCTAATCGACCATTCCCTGTCCCGGTGTCCCGGTCGTCATTTACATCCCCCTGTTTCCCCCGGTTTTTAGATTTTTTAGTTTTTTTATTAGTTTTTAGTTTTTTTTTCTTTTTAGTTTTTTTGTAGTTTTTACCTTCTTTTTAGTTTTGTTAGTTTTTTTTTTTACTCATGTCCTGGTCGTCATTTATACTCCCTGTGTCCCGGTGCTTTGTTGATTGCTAATCGAACATTCCTTTTGTCCTGGTCGCTTTCTCTTTGAGTGTCGTCATTTATTTTTTTCTTTTTTAGTTCTTTTAGTTTTTACCTTTTTTAGTTTTTTTTAGTTTTTTAGATGAAAATTTTTTTTAGTTTTTTCCTTTTTTTCTTTTTAGTTTTTTATTGGTTTTTACCTTTATTTTAGCTTATTTTTCAGTTTTTTCCTTTTTTTTAGTTTTTTTTATTTTTTATTTTTTTTTAGTTTTTTACCTTTTTTTAGTTTTTTAGTTTTTTTAGTTTTTTTAGTTTTTTAGCTTTTTTACTTTTTTTTATTAGTTTTTAGTTTTTTTGTAGTTTTTGCCTTTTTTAGTTTTTTCAGTTTTTTTTTTAGTTTTTTATTGGTTTTTACCTTTATTTTAGCTTATTTTTCAGTTTTTTCCTTTTTTTTAGTTTTTTTTTAGTTTTTAGTTTTTTTAGTTTTTTACCTTTTTTTAGTTTTTTTAGTTTTTTTAGTTTTTTAGCTTTTTTATTTTTTTTATTAGTTTTTAGTTTTTTTGTAGTTTTTGCCTTTTTTTTAGTTTTTTTAGTTTTTTAGCTTTTTTATTAGTTTTTAGTTTTTTTTTGTAGTTTTTGCCTTTTTTTAGTTTTTTTAGTTTTTTAGATTTAGTTTTTTAGTTTTTTAGCTTTTTTATTTTTTTTATTAGTTTTTAGTTTTTTTTTTGTAGTTGTTGCCTTTTTTTAGTTTTTTTAGTTTTTTAGCTTTTTTATTAGTTTTTAGTTTTTTTTGTAGTTTTTGCCTTTTTTTAGTTTTTTTAGTTTTTTATTTTTTTTATTAGTTTTTAGTTTTTTTTTGTAGTTTTTGCCTTTTTTTAGTTTTTTCAGTTTTGACGTCACCTGATCCAGTTTTTTCAGGTGACGTCACCTGACACATCCATCCATCCATCCACATCCAACTTATTTTTATATATATAGATATATACTAGCTGTTGGGGTGGCGCTTCGCGCCACCCCAACACCTAGTTGGTGGGGGCGCTTCGCCCCCCCCAAGCCCCCCCGCGCGCGTAAGTCGTTACGCGCCATATTAGTTACGCGCCATTGTAGTTGTGTCCCTATGTCCCACCTGTGAATATAGATAGATAGATATATATATATATATATATATATATATATATATATATATATATATATATATATATATATATATATATATATATATATATATATATATATATATATATATATGTTTTTAACTACGTAAAACTTGCGAATATACAACATTCTTTGCTGTCCCATTGTCTGTGCATATAAATAGATTGTCAGGTTTACCGACTCTTGAACATGCAACATATAATGGTCCATGGGAAAACAATCCGTGTTCAGATCTATACCTCATGATTCTAATGATTGCCCTTGAGCTTTGTTGATGGTGATTGCTAATCGACCATTCCCTGTCCCGGTGTCCCGGTCGTCATTTATATCCCCCTGTGCCCCCTGGCGTCCCCGTTGTAGTTGTGTCCTTGTGTCCCGGTCGTCATTTATATTCCCTGTGTCCCGGTCGTCATTTGTATCCCGGTGTCCCGGTCTATTAGGAATAATAATGCATTGCACTGCATTTCTTATTCATTTCTTTGTTAGTGGCTGGATTCATCAATTTAATATTAAAGTGATAGCCGTCGGCTCCATCCCAAAAAATGATAGGATATTGTAGGGCATCGTAGCATCGATGAGTTTCTGCAATTCTTAACAACTGAGCGTTTCGCTTATGTAGAATAATATCTCGAGGTAAAAACTGATCACCGACCATAACGATTGCCACTTCGTCGATAGTCGGAGCATAGTATCTACGCACATGTTGGCCAGGAGGCGTTTTGTCAGCGGAAATAACAATTTTATGAGTATCAGTAGGCATCAAATCGATGGCTGTTTTGAACAGACGCACTAAATTATTATTTTCGTGGAAAAGATGTTGCAATTGGGAAACGATTGTCCTTTCAACGTTGGGAGAAATTTCGCAACGTGCATTCAATTCAGAATTTCTATCACTGATGAAGTACAATTGTAAAAATTTATGATTCTCGCCTGAGAATGGTAGAAGGGACCCTGCTTTATGATAAATTTGCCCTTTTACTTTGTAAGTAGACATAAATTGATCTGGATTTTCGATTTGGGCTCCAAACGACGTCATTTGGAAACATGAGTTGTATTGTCTTATTTTTGACAAAAAACGCTTAGATTCTGACGTAGTTCCAGTAAGGAAAGTCTTCAATGGCTCTGGTGGTGCAGCCAATAGAGGAAGTTTAACTTTTCCTGAGGCGCAACACATTCCCATTGTTTCACCATTGAATTTCAAGGCCTTGCAATAGGGACAAATTTTAGACATTGTCCCGATTTGAACACATCTACTCAAGCTATAATCATCGACTGGGTTGTACCTGAATGCCAGGCGATAACTTTCAGATTGCTCTGATTCCTCGGCACGCTTTCTTTTCTTACTTTCTCTATCAGCAGCAAGCCTGATTTCTTGCTGTTCTTGTAATTCCTCGGCACGCTTTCTTTTCTTACTTTCTCTATCAGCAGCAAGCCTGATTTCTTGCTGTTCTTGTGATTCCTCGGCACACTTTCTGTTCTTTCTTTCTCTATCAGCAGCAAGCCTGTTTCCCTGCTGGTCTTTTGATTCCTCGGCACGCCTTCTTTTTTCACTTTCTCTTTTAGCAGCAAGTCTGCTTCTGCGTTGCTCTGGTAGTTCCTCGGCATGCTTTCTGTTCTTTCTTTCTCTATCAGCCTCAAGCCTGTTTCCCTGCTGGTCTTTTGATTCCTCGACACGCCTTCTTTTTTCACTTTCTCTTTTAGCAGCAAGTCTGCTTCTGCGTTGCTCTGGTAGTTCCTCGGCATGCTTTCTGTTCTTTCTTTCTCTATCAGCCTCAAGCCTGTTTCCCTGCTGGTCTTTTGATTCCTCGGCACGCCTTCTTTTTTCACTTTCTCTTTTAGCAGCAAGTCTGCTTTCGCGTTGCTCTGGTAGTTCCTCGGCACGCTTTCTTTTCTGACTTTCTCTATCAGCAGCAAGTTTTTTGGCATAGACTCTTTGAGCATCTTCATCAGTCATTGTAAACTTAAACATTAATAGAATTCTACGCGAACATATGTCTTATATAACTTGAATGACGTCACCTTCAAAGCAAAAATGATGGCAACTAATTTCATGACGTCAGCCGAAACATGACGTCACCTGATCCACAGACAACTTATTTATATATATATATATATATATATATATATATATATATATATATATATATATATATATATATATATATATATATATATATATATATTTATATATATATATATATATATATATATATATATATATACATATAACTTTTGAAGTTCAGTAAACCATAGATGAATTTGAAAAAGAAAGAAAAAGAAAAGAAAAATTGATACCACGCGAGGACGCAATTTGATATTTTGGGCCTTTAGTAGGGAGTACAGGAGGTATCTATGAGTAATGACCTAAAATTGTTGCTTCGATGGCTAAAATGTTTTAAAGTGGAAGCCGTTTGAAACAATGTAATGAAAATTTTTTGCTACCTTTTTTTAAGTTTAGCAAAAGCCGCCTACAATAGAATTTAAAAATGTAGTTTATTCGGTGTTTGGAGTATTAAAAGTTGGAGTTATTGCTTTTTTAAAGGCATTTTAAAATTCTCAAATTAAGAGAAACTACACAATCTGAACTGTCGTGTACTAAGTAAATAAATATACGCGTTGGAAATACTGAAACTAAAATCGCCCTTTTCTTTAAATTTAGACTTTCTATCTAGAAATAAATGTATTATGCAATCTCTTTGAAAATAAAGATTTTTTTATACTTTTTTTTCTTTAATTTTTTCTCTAGATGACATGCAAAGTAAATATTAAGAATTAGTTATAAACTTAATTATTAATTTTTTCCTAAGCATGTATGGCAAATTTTCTTATTTTTGTTTGATTGCACGGTTATCGAGCGTCTCTCTTCTTTTTTTTTTCTTTTTTTTTAGCTAGATCTGGACGGTCTTAAAGCCTTGTTCCCAAAATAGCGATAATTGTCTAAAATTGACTAAGTCGTCCATTTTCCTTGGCATCGCTCTGAAAGCTAAAACTGTTAGAAATGGGTCTGCCAGCTTTTCTATTAAATTTTTGTCTTCTTCTTCTTCCAGACTGTAAGCCTCAAAAAGTTTTGGTTATCCGATAACAGAAAATGACACGTCCTGTAAGGATAGTATCAGGAACAAGTTTGAAAAACTCTGTTGAGAATGTAAAAAGACAAAGTGTTTTATTTGAATCTGTTTTTACGAGGGAGGGATTGTATTTTTTCCTTTTTTTACTAATTAATACCTTTAATTTCTACAATGGACAAAAGTAATATACAAAGACATAAAGGACTAATTATGTTTGTATAAGATAGTTAAAAGATGGTTATATGTGTCTGGCCAGGTTTTTTTGTCGATAGATAGCATTTATTGATTTTTTTTAGGATTATAGTTTCATGGAAGGAGTTCAAAGAAGCCCTTTCAAGAATTCATCCAATTACGTTCGGTCTTGAAACTATAGCTCTCAAATCAACGATTGATTTGACATGTGATGACTATATATCAAATTTTGAATTTGATGTGTTTACGAGGTAATTTTTTTTTTTCATTTCGACTGAAATTTGGAAAGAAAGATAAAGCAAGTAAATACAGTTTCTTCTAAGTTTGATTTGTGTACAGTTATATTTTACCCCTATGTTTAATATTGTGAAAGAAAAAAACAAACAAAAAACAATAGGAACATTGGGCGAGAAAAATGGGGAATTTCAATGTTTTTCCAGTGTAAAAACGTAAACGGAAAGAAAGTGACATTTTTGTTTACTGGAAGTTACACATTGAGCTCCAGGATATTCTTTTATAAATAGATCTAGGATAAAATAGAATAGCTGGCTGCTCGCCTGTATACTTCGAAACAAAATAAAGTGCTATTAAACAATTGTTAAGGAAAACAAAAACCTAACAATAACAGGACGAATTCCGAGAATAACTAATTGGCCAATATAAAAGCACAAAACAATAGAGATATAAAGTCGATAAAAGAGAAAACTGAAGGATGAAATACATGATGAATGAATCTCTAAGATAGTCAATTTTTAGTTGAGCTAATACGTCTTGATAAGTAGAATAGCGAAATATGAGGATGATTTTATTAGCCTGTTTTGAATGATTTTAAACTTATATTTTTGGTTTTTGGCTAAGTCAGAGTGCCACATAGGAAAAAGATATTTAAGTTGAGGTAGACCGTAACAAGAATAGATTCTTGTAGGCTATCAACAGATATTCCAAATGTTTTAACGTGTAAAAAAGTTAAGTAATATGCTTCTTGTTGTAAAAGAGCTAGGGACACGGGATTTCTACATGGAGATAGAAAGAGGAATTGAGGTCAGATTCTCCCTAGTCTATTTGTTCCATTCTATTGTTACAAAAACTCCCTGATTCTAAAATAGAGCCTTACTTACTTACTTGCTTACTGTGGGACTAGACAGTGACGCTTCCTCAAGCATGTAGAAGACTCCGTGTGGTCGACTCCCATTTATCGCGATCTTCTGCCATCTCTTCAGCAAACGGGAGCCAACAGCTCTCCCACTTTCTGCCAATCTTCTCAAATCCACCAATGGTGTCGGTGTCCTTTTTGACAGTTGCCCACTAATGACGCCTTTTTAGACACCTGCGCCAATATGGCTAAGGAGCAGCTAGATGCACTTGATTGATGGTGTGGTCATTTTGTCTTCTTAGGACATGGCCAAGCTAACGCAGGATTTTCTGTTTGACAATCATGGCGGTGGGCTTGATGCTATGGCAGCGGTGGCGCTCATCGGCATTTGAGATTCTGTTGGAACATCGAATCCTCAAAATTTTCCCTAAACAGCGGTGGTCAAAGACTTCCCGGCTATGGAGATGAAGTGCCTTTATTGGCCATCAGTGGCCACTCCTGACTTCCCCTTAAAATGTAGCCTTACTCATGTCCATGAAGTTTTGCAGAGTTTGGCGTCTATTCTTTTTTCTAAATTGATGCATTTCGATTTAGAATCATTATAAGACCATACACCAAGGATTTTAGACTTTAGCCCCCAAGCACCAGAAATCATAAGCTTATTGTTTTGGAAGCAGAAGGACATTAAAATACTTTTGTAGGGATATAAACTCATCAAGGTTTTTTTTTTACATTACAAATATGTAGTCTAGATTATGTTCAGGTGGAACTGTCATTTTTTTTTGGGGGGGGGGGGGTAATGACAACCCTCGCTCGATTACGGGGTTTTGTTTCTTTCTACATCGTTTATGTTTGAATGTCTTGGAAACTTGACAGTCTTTGTAAATCAGAAAGAAGGTAGAGAAACAAAAAGAAAAATTATAAGTTCAAGTCAAAGCTAATGGGCGATAACAGTTACGCGCTAAAAGGGAAATCCCCCTAAGAAGGAAAACTCAGCCTTTCTCTTTGGAAAGAGAACTACAGTCTTCATTGTCTAAACTTAATTTACGGGGGATATCATGCTATCAACCGAGAAATTCGGAAGATGGAAAACGCCAAGGACGAATACAAAGTGACAAGGGTTAATAAGGGTAATTTAAAGAACGGAATATTGTTTTTTCCATTAAAAAAAAAGGGAAAGAGTCAGAGAGATAAAAATAACAGCCGCTATAAAGATGTAAATACATTGCTACCATGTTCTGAAAATTGTTTATTTCTCAAACTAATGAAAACGATTTATTAATTTTAGTTCAGAAAAGCGTAGTGCTCATGTATATGTAAGGCCATATGTATACGCCATAGCTCGCTACAGTGTCAGCTATGCCAAACTTGCTGGGCTGAAACACGGTTATAATAAGTATGTCCTCCTTATATGGTAAGGTTCCATGGTTATGCCCATGCGCTTTATCTTTCATCACTTTGGGACTCGCCATCTAAAACTGAGTTGTTGAAGTTTTGTTTGGTATTTTCTCGTTTTTTGAAGCTTTTATTAAGTTTCCCACTGTTTTGCAAAAAGAAGAAAATATTTTGCAGAGATATTCTGTTCCCAACCCGTGTAGAGTGCGATGTTTTTAACACGAGTATAAATCATTTGTTTCATTTTGTGCCATTTGAGATTATTTACTAGTCCTGTTTGATTAATTCTGTATTTTCTATTGTGAACAAGTTGAGTTCTTCTGTATGTTTTTAGTTCGTTTTTCCCCTTTTTTTTTATTCCGATTCTCTTTTTTATATGTTAGTAACCAGGCAAAAACAAAATGCTTATCTTAAAGATAAGAAAAAAAGTGAAGAACTGTGAAAAGAAAATTTAGTTTACAAAGACTTTATTTTACAAGGATGCATTCTTTTCATTTCTTTAGCTTGTCTGCTATTATGGTATTACGAAGTAATATACTGGCACGTTTCTCAGCATTTGTTATTCATTTTAATTATTTCTTATCCTTTAAGGTTATTTCAGCCATGGCCGTCTATTCTTAGAAATTGGCAGATATTAGCAGTGACTCATCCTGGTTATGTGGCTTTTTTGACATATGATGAAGTGAAAGCACGACTGGAATAAGTACAGAAATAAACCTGGAAGGTGAGACCCAAAAATAGATTGTGAAACTTCTAACAAAGAAAAAATCGAAAGTTTCTTAGTACATATTCGACTATTGCAGGTTGAAAAGAAAATACCAGAAATGAAAGAAATTGAATATATATTGTATGTATTGCATAGGTTTTTTCTGAAGTAATAGCCTACAACTAAGAAAGGAAGATGGAAATTGCTGCTTTTGATTATTACAGCTGGTACAGATACTTCTTGGATTGCGATTAGTGTTGTGACATCACCTATTTTACATTTAGGTTATTCACTAAACAACACCTAGAGACTTTGGGGTCTGCAATTCAAACCTACCTATCGCAGGGCTTTCTACTGAAGAGCTGCGGCTCTTAAAGTAAATTTATCCGAGAAACTGTTATGGCTTTGCGTGCTGTCGTATGGCCTTAGACGACTTTGAATTGCGATTTGTTGAGAAATTCCATTAACTTATTATCTCTAACGATTCCTCTAACGAACTCTAAATAACAACGAAGCGTCATGAAAGGAATATTTATATCTGATAATAAGTAATTCTATATAACTCTTAACTTTGTTGTCTTTTTAGAAAGTGGATAAGCAAATTTGTCAAAAAAAGTCTTTCGTTCTGTGTGATGTTATCTAGTACTTTTTGAAAACGTAAGTTACAAGTACTGGTTACATAGAATAGAATTTATTTTAAATTTTTCTATGACAGCATGGTTTCCGAATTTGAATTTTTCGTCAAAATAGAATTTATATATATATATATATATATATATATATATATATATATATATATATATATATATATATATATATATATATAAATAAGTTGTCTGTGTGTGTTTGTGTGTGTGTGTGTGTCGAGTGACGTCATGTTTGTGTGTCGACTGACGTCATGTTTTCGACTGACGAAATTACAGACCAGGACATCGGGACACAAATGACGACCGGGACACCGGCACATGGGGAATATAAATGACGACCGGGACACTCAAAGAGAAAGCGACCGGGACACAAGGAATTTTTTCGATTAGCGATCACCATCAACAAAGCACCGGGACACAAATGACGACCGGGACACAGGGAGTGTAAATTACGACCAGGACATAAGTAAAAAAAAAAACTAAAAAAAAAGGTAAAAACTACAAAAAAACTAAAAAGAAAAAAAACTAAAAACTAATAAAAAAAAAACTAAAAAAGCTAAAAAAGAAAAAAAAAAAAAGAAAAAAAAGAAAAAAAAAGAAAAAAAAAGAAAAAAAAAGGAAAAAAAGGAAAAAAAGAAAAATAAAGGAGAAAAACAAAACTAAAAAAAAAAGAAAAATAAAGGAGAAAAACTAAAAAGAAAAAAACTAAAAAAAGTAAAAACCAAAAAAAAAAAACTAAAAAGAAAAAAGGGGAAAAATACAAAAATTTATTTCATCATATACCATTTCAAAAACGAATGTATATACAGATCGGGACACCGGGATACAAATGACGACTGGGACACAGGGAATATAAATGACGACCGGGACACAGGGACACAACTACAACGGGGACGCCGGGGGGCACAGGGGGATATATAAATGACGACGGCGACACAGGGAATGGTCGATTAGCAATCACCATCAACAAAGCTCAAGGGCAATCATTAGAATCATGAGGTATAGATCTGAATACGGATTGTTTTCCCATGGACCATTATATGTTGCATGTTAAAGAGTCGGTAAACCTTACCATCTATTTATATGCACAGACAATGGGACAGCGAAGAATGTTGTATATTCGCAAGTTTTACGTAGTTAAAAACATATATATATATATATATATATATATATATATATATATATATATATATATATATATATATA